>NC_092162.1:56169637-56439637 GCF_045791955.1 Oncorhynchus clarkii lewisi | reverse complement strand
ATGTCAGTATGTAGTTATTTTACCATGTCAGTATGTAGTTACTTTACTATGTCAGTATGTAGTTATTTCACTATGTCAGTATGTAGTTATTTTATTATGTCAATATGTAGTTATTGTACTATGTCAGTATGTAGCTATTTTACTATGTCAGTATGTAGTTATTTTATTATGTCAATATGTAGTTATTTTACTATGTCAGTATGTAGTTATTTTACTATGTCAGTATGTAGTTACTTTACTATGTCAGTATGTAGTTATTTTACTATGTCAGTATGTAGTTATTTTACTATGTCAGTATGTAGTTATTTTATTATGTCAATATGTAGTTATTTTAGTATGTCAGTATGTAGCTATTTTATTATGTCAATATGTAGTTATTTTACTATGTCAGTATGTAGTTATTTTACTATGTCAGTGTGTAGTTATTTTATTATGTCAATATGTAGTTATTTTACTATGTCAGTATGTAGTTATTTTACTATGTCAGTATGTAGTTTTTTTACTATGTCAGTATGTAGTAATTTTACTATGTCAGTATGTAGTTACTTTACTATGTCAGGATGTAGTTATTTCACTATGTCAGTATGTAGTTACTTTACTATGTCAGTATGTAGTTATTTCACTATGTCAGTATGTAGTTATTTTATTATGTCAACATGTAGTTATTTTACTATGTCAGTATGTAGCTATTTTACTATGTCAGTATGTAGTTATTTTATTATGTCAATATGTAGTTATTTTACTATGTCAGTATGTAGTTATTTTACTATGTCAGTATGTAGTTACTTTACTATGTCAGTATGTAGTTATTTTACTATGTCAGTATGTAGTTATTTTACTATGTCAGTATGTAGTTATTTTATTATGTCAATATGTAGTTATTTTACTATGTCAGTATGTAGTTATTTTACTATGTCAGAATGTAGTTACTTTACGATGTCAGTATGTAGTTATTTTACTATGTCAGTATGTAGTTATTTTACTATGTCAGTATGTAGTTATTTCACTATGTCATTATGTAGTTATTTTATTATGTCAATATGTAGTTACTTTACTATGTCAGTATGTAGTTATTTTACTATGTCAGTATGTAGTTATTTTACTATGTCAGTATGTAGTTACTTTACTATGTCAGTATGTAGTTATTTTACTATGTCAGTATGTAGTTATTTTATTATGTCAATATGTAGTTATTTTACTATGTCAGTATGTAGTTATTTTACTATGTCAGTATGTAGTTATTTTACTATGTCAGTATGTAGTTATTTTACTATGTCAGTATGTAGTTACTTTACTATGTCAGTATGTAGTTATTTCACTATGTCAGTATGTAGTTACTTTACTATGTCAGTATGTAGTTATTTCACTATGTCAGTATGTAGTTATTTTATTATGTCAATATGTAGTTATTTTACTATATCAGTATGTAGTTATTTTACTATGTCAGTATTTAGTTATTTTACCATGTCAGTATGTAGTTACTTTACTATGTCAGTATGTAGTTATTTCACTATGTCAGTATGTAGTTATTTTATTATGTCAATATGTAGTTATTTTACTATGTCAGTATGTAGCTATTTTACTGTGTCAGTATGTAGTTATTTTATTATGTCAATATGTAGTTATTTTACTATGTCAGTATGTAGTTATTTTACTATGTCAGTATGTAGTTATTTTACTATGTCAGTATGTAGTTATTTTACTATGTCAGTATGTAGTTATTTTATTATGTCAATATGTAGTTATTTTACTATGTCAGTATGTAGTTATTTTACTATGTCAGTATGTAGTTATTTTACTATGTCAGTATGTAGTTATTTTACTATGTCAGTATGTAGTTACTTTACTATGTCAGTATGTAGTTATTTCACTATGTCAGTATGTAGTTACTTTACTATGTCAGTATGTAGTTATTTCAGTATGTCAGTGTGTAGTTATTTTATTATGTGAATATGTAGTTATTTTACTATGTCAGTATGTAGTTATTTCACTATGTCAGTATGTAGTTATTTTATTATGTCAATATGTAGTTATTGTACTATGTCAGTATGTAGCTATTTTACTATGTCAGTATGTAGTTATTTTATTATGTCAATATGTAGTTATTTTACTATGTCAGTATGTAGTTATTTTACTATGTCAGTATGTAGTTACTTTACTATGTCAGTATGTAGTTATTTTACTATGTCAGTATGTAGTTATTTTACTATGTCAGTATGTAGTTATTTTATTATGTCAATATGTAGTTATTTTAGTATGTCAGTATGTAGCTATTTTATTATGTCAATATGTAGTTATTTTACTATGTCAGTATGTAGTTATTTTACTATGTCAGTGTGTAGTTATTTTATTATGTCAATATGTAGTTATTTTACTATGTCAGTATGTAGTTATTTTACTATGTCAGTATGTAGTTTTTTTACTATGTCAGTATGTAGTAATTTTACTATGTCAGTATGTAGTTACTTTACTATGTCAGGATGTAGTTATTTCACTATGTCAGTATGTAGTTACTTTACTATGTCAGTATGTAGTTATTTCACTATGTCAGTATGTAGTTATTTTACTATGTCAGTATGTAGTTATTTTACTATGTCAGTATGTAGTTATTTTATTATGTCAATATGTAGTTATTTTACTATGTCAGTATGTAGTTATTTTACTATGTCAGTATGTAGTTATTTTACTATGTCAGTATGTAGTTATTTTACTATGTCAGTATGTAGTTACTTTACTATGTCAGTATGTAGTTATTTCACTATGTCAGTATGTAGTTACTTTACTATGTCAGTATGTAGTTATTTCAGTATGTCAGTGTGTAGTTATTTTATTATGTGAATATGTAGTTATTTTACTATGTCAGTATGTAGTTATTTCACTATGTCAGTATGTAGTTATTTTATTATGTCAATATGTAGTTATTGTACTATGTCAGTATGTAGCTATTTTACTATGTCAGTATGTAGTTATTTTATTATGTCAATATGTAGTTATTTTACTATGTCAGTATGTAGTTATTTTACTATGTCAGTATGTAGTTACTTTACTATGTCAGTATGTAGTTATTTTACTATGTCAGTATGTAGTTATTTTACTATGTCAGTATGTAGTTATTTTATTATGTCAATATGTAGTTATTTTAGTATGTCAGTATGTAGCTATTTTATTATGTCAATATGTAGTTATTTTACTATGTCAGTATGTAGTTATTTTACTATGTCAGTGTGTAGTTATTTTATTATGTCAATATGTAGTTATTTTACTATGTCAGTATGTAGTTATTTTACTATGTCAGTATGTAGTTTTTTTACTATGTCAGTATGTAGTAATTTTACTATGTCAGTATGTAGTTACTTTACTATGTCAGGATGTAGTTATTTCACTATGTCAGTATGTAGTTACTTTACTATGTCAGTATGTAGTTATTTCACTATGTCAGTATGTAGTTATTTTATTATGTCAACATGTAGTTATTTTACTATGTCAGTATGTAGCTATTTTACTATGTCAGTATGTAGTTATTTTATTATGTCAATATGTAGTTATTTTACTATGTCAGTATGTAGTTATTTTACTATGTCAGTATGTAGTTACTTTACTATGTCAGTATGTAGTTATTTTACTATGTCAGTATGTAGTTATTTTACTATGTCAGTATGTAGTTATTTTATTATGTCAATATGTAGTTATTTTACTATGTCAGTATGTAGTTATTTTACTATGTCAGTATGTAGTTACTTTACGATGTCAGTATGTAGTTATTTTACTATGTCAGTATGTAGTTATTTTACTATGTCAGTATGTAGTTATTTCACTATGTCATTATGTAGTTATTTTATTATGTCAATATGTAGTTACTTTACTATGTCAGTATGTAGTTATTTTACTATGTCAGTATGTAGTTATTTTACTATGTCAGTATGTAGTTACTTTACTATGTCAGTATGTAGTTATTTTACTATGTCAGTATGTAGTTATTTTATTATGTCAATATGTAGTTATTTTACTATGTCAGTATGTAGTTATTTTACTATGTCAGTATGTAGTTATTTTACTATGTCAGTATGTAGTTATTTTACTATGTCAGTATGTAGTTACTTTACTATGTCAGTATGTAGTTATTTCACTATGTCAGTATGTAGTTACTTTACTATGTCAGTATGTAGTTATTTCACTATGTCAGTATGTAGTTATTTTATTATGTCAATATGTAGTTATTTTACTATATCAGTATGTAGTTATTTTACTATGTCAGTATTTAGTTATTTTACCATGTCAGTATGTAGTTACTTTACTATGTCAGTATGTAGTTATTTCACTATGTCAGTATGTAGTTATTTTATTATGTCAATATGTAGTTATTTTACTATGTCAGTATGTAGCTATTTTACTGTGTCAGTATGTAGTTATTTTATTATGTCAATATGTAGTTATTTTACTATGTCAGTATGTAGTTATTTTACTATGTCAGTATGTAGTTATTTTACTATGTCAGTATGTAGTTATTTTATTATGTCAATATGTAGTTATTTTAGTATGTCAGTATGTAGCTATTTTACTATGTCAGTATGTAGTTATTTTACTATGTCAGTATGTAGTTACTTTACTATGTCAGTATGTAGTTATTTTACTATGTCAGTATGTAGTTATTTTACTATGTCAGTATGTAGTTATTTCACTATGTCAGTATGTAGTTATTTTATTATGTCAATATGTAGTTACTTTACTATGTCAGTATGTAGTTATTTTACTATGTCAGTATGTAGTTATTTTACTATGTCAGTATGTAGTTACTTTACTATGTCAGTATGTAGTTATTTTACTATGTCAGTATGTAGTTATTTTATTATGTCAATATGTAGTTATTTTACTATGTCAGTATGTAGTTATTTTACTATGTCAGTATGTAGTTATTTTATTATGTCAATATGTAGTTATTTTACTATGTCAGTATGTAGTTATTTTACTATGTCAGTATGTAGTTATTTTACTATGTCAGTATGTAGTAATTTTACTATGTCAGTATGTAGTTACTTTACTATGTCAGTATGTAGTTATTTCACTATGTCAGTATGTAGTTACTTTACTATGTCAGTATGTAGTTATTTCACTATGTCAGTATGTAGTTATTTTATTATGTCAATATGTAGTTATTTTACTATGTCAGTATGTAGCTATTTTACTATGTCAGTATGTAGTTATTTTATTATGTCAATATGTAGTTATTTTACTATGTCAGTATGTAGTTATTTTACTATGTCAGTATGTAGTTACTTTACTATGCCAGTATGTAGTTATTTTACTATGTCAGTATGTAGTTATTTTACTATGTCAGTATGTAGTTATTTTATTATGTCAATATGTAGTTATTTTACTATGTCAGTATGTAGTTATTTTACTATGTCAGTATGTAGTTATTTTACTATGTCAGTATGTAGTTACTTTACTATGTCAGTATGTAGTTATTTTACTATGTCAGTATGTAGTTATTTTATTATGTCAATATGTAGTTATTTTACTATGTCAGTATGTAGTTATTTTACTATGTCAGTATGTAGTTATTTTATTATGTCAATATGTAGTTATTTTACTATGTCAGTATGTAGTTATTTTACTATGTCAGTATGTAGTTATTTTACTATGTCAGTATGTAGTTATTTTACTATGTCAGTATGTAGTTACTTTACTATGTCAGTATGTAGTTATTTCACTATGTCAGTATGTAGTTACTTTACTATGTCAGTATGTAGTTATTTCACTATGTCAGTGTGTAGTTATTTTATTATGTGAATATGTAGTTATTTTACTATGTCAGTATGTAGTTATTTCACTATGTCAGTATGTAGTTATTTTACCATGTCAGTATGTAGTTACTTTACTATGTCAGTATGTAGTTATTTCACTATGTCAGTATGTAGTTATTTTATTATGTCAATATGTAGTTATTTTACTATGTCAGTATGTAGTTATTTTACTATGTCAGTATGTAGTTACTTTACTATGTCAGTATGTAGTTATTTTACTATGTCAGTATGTAGTTATTTTACTATGTCAGTATGTAGTTATTTTATTATGTCAATATGTAGTTATTTTAGTATGTCAGTATGTAGCTATTTTATTATGTCAATATGTAGTTATTTTACTATGTCAGTATGTAGTTATTTTACTATGTCAGTGTGTAGTTATTTTATTATGTCAATATGTAGTTATTTTACTATGTCAGTATGTAGTTATTTTACTATGTCAGTATGTAGTTATTTTACTATGTCAGTATGTAGTAATTTTACTATGTCAGTATGTAGTTACTTTACTATGTCAGGATGTAGTTATTTCACTATGTCAGTATGTAGTTACTTTACTATGTCAGTATGTAGTTATTTCACTATGTCAGTATGTAGTTATTTTATTATGTCAACATGTAGTTATTTTACTATGTCAGTATGTAGCTATTTTACTATGTTAGTATGTAGTTATTTTATTATGTCAATATGTAGTTATTTTACTATGTCAGTATGTAGTTATTTTACTATGTCAGTATGTAGTTACTTTACTATGTCAGTATGTAGTTATTTTACTATGTCAGTATGTAGTTATTTTACTATGTCAGTATGTAGTTATTTTATTATGTCAATATGTAGTTATTTTACTATGTCAGTATGTAGTTATTTTACTATGTCAGTATGTAGTTACTTTACGATGTCAGTATGTAGTTATTTTACTATGTCAGTATGTAGTTATTTTACTATGTCAGTATGTAGTTATTTCACTATGTCAGTATGTAGTTATTTTATTATGTCAATATGTAGTTATTTTACTATGTCAGTATGTAGTTATTTTACTATGTCAGTATGTAGTTACTTTACTATGCCAGTATGTAGTTATTTTACTATGTCAGTATGTAGTTATTTTACTATGTCAGTATGTAGTTATTTTATTATGTCAATATGTAGTTATTTTACTATGTCAGTATGTAGTTATTTTACTATGTCAGTATGTAGTTATTTTACTATGTCAGTATGTAGTTACTTTACTATGTCAGTATGTAGTTATTTTACTATGTCAGTATGTAGTTATTTTATTATGTCAATATGTAGTTATTTTACTATGTCAGTATGTAGTTATTTTACTATGTCAGTATGTAGTTATTTTATTATGTCAATATGTAGTTATTTTACTATGTCAGTATGTAGTTATTTTACTATGTCAGTATGTAGTTATTTTACTATGTCAGTATGTAGTTATTTTACTATGTCAGTATGTAGTTACTTTACTATGTCAGTATGTAGTTATTTCACTATGTCAGTATGTAGTTACTTTACTATGTCAGTATGTAGTTATTTCACTATGTCAGTGTGTAGTTATTTTATTATGTGAATATGTAGTTATTTTACTATGTCAGTATGTAGTTATTTCACTATGTCAGTATGTAGTTATTTTACCATGTCAGTATGTAGTTACTTTACTATGTCAGTATGTAGTTATTTCACTATGTCAGTATGTAGTTATTTTATTATGTCAATATGTAGTTATTTTACTATGTCAGTATGTAGTTATTTTACTATGTCAGTATGTAGTTACTTTACTATGTCAGTATGTAGTTATTTTACTATGTCAGTATGTAGTTATTTTACTATGTCAGTATGTAGTTATTTTATTATGTCAATATGTAGTTATTTTAGTATGTCAGTATGTAGCTATTTTATTATGTCAATATGTAGTTATTTTACTATGTCAGTATGTAGTTATTTTACTATGTCAGTGTGTAGTTATTTTATTATGTCAATATGTAGTTATTTTACTATGTCAGTATGTAGTTATTTTACTATGTCAGTATGTAGTTATTTTACTATGTCAGTATGTAGTAATTTTACTATGTCAGTATGTAGTTACTTTACTATGTCAGGATGTAGTTATTTCACTATGTCAGTATGTAGTTACTTTACTATGTCAGTATGTAGTTATTTCACTATGTCAGTATGTAGTTATTTTATTATGTCAACATGTAGTTATTTTACTATGTCAGTATGTAGCTATTTTACTATGTCAGTATGTAGTTATTTTATTATGTCAATATGTAGTTATTTTACTATGTCAGTATGTAGTTATTTTACTATGTCAGTATGTAGTTACTTTACTATGTCAGTATGTAGTTATTTTACTATGTCAGTATGTAGTTATTTTACTATGTCAGTATGTAGTTATTTTATTATGTCAATATGTAGTTATTTTACTATGTCAGTATGTAGTTATTTTACTATGTCAGTATGTAGTTACTTTACGATGTCAGTATGTAGTTATTTTACTATGTCAGTATGTAGTTATTTTACTATGTCAGTATGTAGTTATTTCACTATGTCATTATGTAGTTATTTTATTATGTCAATATGTAGTTACTTTACTATGTCAGTATGTAGTTATTTTACTATGTCAGTATGTAGTTATTTTACTATGTCAGTATGTAGTTACTTTACTATGTCAGTATGTAGTTATTTTACTATGTCAGTATGTAGTTATTTTATTATGTCAATATGTAGTTATTTTACTATGTCAGTATGTAGTTATTTTACTATGTCAGTATGTAGTTATTTTACTATGTCAGTATGTAGTTATTTTACTATGTCAGTATGTAGTTACTTTACTATGTCAGTATGTAGTTATTTCACTATGTCAGTATGTAGTTACTTTACTATGTCAGTATGTAGTTATTTCACTATGTCAGTATGTAGTTATTTTATTATGTGAATATGTAGTTATTTTACTATGTCAGTATGTAGTTATTTCACTATGTCAGTATGTAGTTATTTTACCATGTCAGTATGTAGTTACTTTACTATGTCAGTATGTAGTTATTTCACTATGTCAGTATGTAGTTATTTTATTATGTCAACATGTAGTTATTTTACTATGTCAGTATGTAGCTATTTTACTATGTCAGTATGTAGTTATTTTATTATGTCAATATGTAGTTACTTTACTATGTCAGTATGTAGTTATTTTACTATGTCAGTATGTAGTTATTTTACTATGTCAGTATGTAGTTACTTTACTATGTCAGTATGTAGTTATTTTACTATGTCAGTATGTAGTTATTTTATTATGTCAATATGTAGTTATTTTACTATGTCAGTATGTAGTTATTTTACTATGTCAGTATGTAGTTATTTTATTATGTCAATATGTAGTTATTTTACTATGTCAGTATGTAGTTATTTTACTATGTCAGTATGTAGTTATTTTACTATGTCAGTATGTAGTTATTTTACTATGTCAGTATGTAGTTACTTTACTATGTCAGTATGTAGTTATTTCACTATGTCAGTATGTAGTTACTTTACTATGTCAGTATGTAGTTATTTCACTATGTCAGTATGTAGTTATTTTATTATGTCAATATGTAGTTATTTACTATGTCAGTATGTAGT
The DNA here is from genome assembly GCF_045791955.1 of Oncorhynchus clarkii lewisi. Lineage (NCBI taxonomy): Eukaryota > Metazoa > Chordata > Actinopteri > Salmoniformes > Salmonidae > Oncorhynchus > Oncorhynchus clarkii. The sequence continues at coordinate 56,430,215 of NC_092162.1, read as the reverse complement.
TATTTCACTATGTCAGTATGTAGTTATTTTACCATGTCAGTATGTAGTTACTTTACTATGTCAGTATGTAGTTATTTCACTATGTCAGTATGTAGTTATTTTATTATGTCAATATGTAGTTATTTTACTATGTCAGTATGTAGCTATTTTACTATGTCAGTATGTAGTTATTTTATTATGTCAATATGTAGTTATTTTACTATGTCAGTATGTAGTTATTTTACTATGTCAGTATGTAGTTACTTTACTATGTCAGTATGTAGTTATTTTACTATGTCAGTATGTAGTTATTTTACTATGTCAGTATGTAGTTATTATATTATGTCAATATGTAGTTACTTTACTATGTCAGTATGTAGTTATTTTACTATGTCAGTATGTAGTTATTTTACTATGTCAGTATGTAGTTATTTTATTATGTCAATATGTAGTTATTTTACTATGTCAGTATGTAGCTATTTTACTATGTCAGTATGTAGTTATTTTACTATGTCAGTATGTAGTTATTTTACTATGTCAGTATGTAGTTATTTTACTATGTCAGTATGTAGTTATTTCACTATGTCAGTATGTAGTTATTTTACTATGTCAGTATGTAGTTATTTTACTATGTCAGTATGTAGTTATTTTACTATGTCAGTATGTAGTTATTTTACTATGTCAATATGTAGTTATTTTACTATGTCAGTATGTATTTGTTGTCAATGTTTTGGCGTCAAACTGGTGGCAGTTGTGAAAAAGTCAATAGTTGAAGAGTTTCAGAGGAAATTGAAAGTAATGCCATGGTAGTTAGATGCTTTATTCATGAATTGGGCTATTTTCTTTTGAAGCATATGGTCTATCTACTAGATACTCATGGATGATATTGACACAGATATATAAAATATATCTACATTTAAGTTATTCAAGTATAATTGACCAAAGTTACAATAGGTTGCCATAGATGTTCTGTAAATTACCAAAATTACTGACGATTCCGGTAACTTTGGTAAATCACCAGTAGCTTTGAAACCCTAGTCATGTTATTGTTGTCATTGAGTCTGGGTAAGACATGTTTTTACTGTTGGCAAGACAGGTATTCTTCCTCTGGTATGTGAACAGTTTGTAGTCTGACATAATGTTTCATCTTGTATTAACTTTCAATGTTCATTTTCTCTCCTCATCTCTTTTCTTCTTCCTTTCCTCATCTCTTTCCTCTCCTCATCTCTTACTCTTTCCTCTCCTTATCTCTTTTCTCTGTCCTCTTCTCGCCTCTTTCCTCTCCTCATCTCTTTTCTCTTTCCTCTCCTCATCTCTTTCCTCTTCTCATCTCTTTCCTCTCCTCTCCTCATCTCTTTTCTCTTTCCTCTCCTCATCTCTTTTCTCTTTCCTCTCCTCATCTCTTTCCTCTTTCCTCTCCTCATCTCTTTCCTCTTTCTTCTCCTCATCTCCTTATCCCTTTCCTCTCCTCATCTCTTTCCTCTCCTCATCTCTTTTCTCTTTCCTCTCCTCACCTCTTTCCTCTTTCCTCTCCTCATCTATTTTCTCTCCTCATCTCCTTATCTCTTTCCTCTCCTCATCTCTTTCCTCTTATCTCTTTTCTCTTTCCTCTTCTCCTCACTTCTTTCCTCTTTCCTCCTTCCTCTCCTCTCCTCACCTCTTTTCTCTCCTCATCTCTTTCCTCTCCTCATCTATTTTCTCTCCTCATATCTTTCCTCTACTCATCTCCTCATCTCACTCCTCATCTCTTTTCTCTTTCCTCTCCTCATCTCTTTCCTCTTTTCTCTCCACATCTCTTTTCTCTCCTCATATCTTTCCTCTTTCCTCTACTCATCTCCTCATCTCTCTCCTCATCTCTTTTCTCTTTCCTCTCCTCTCCTCATCTCTTTTCTATCCTCATTTCTTTCCTCTCCTCATCTCTTTCCTCTTTTCTCTCCTCATCTCTTTCCTCTCCTCGTCTCTTTCCTATCCTCATCTCTTTCCTCTCCTCATATCTTTCCTCTTTTCTCTCCTCATCTCTTTCCTCTCCTCGTCTCTTTCCTCTCCTCATCTCTTTTCTCTTTCCTCTCCTCTGCAATCATAAACTCTTGTTATTTTCTCATCGTCTCTACTTACCTCTCCTCTCTTCCGCTCTTATACCCATACCCTCCTTTTTTTCTTCTCTCCCTCCCCTCCTGCCCCTACCTTTTAGGGTGAGCCCATGTTGATCCTGACCCCCACCACTCCTAACAGGGAAGTTATAGATGGAATGAAGCAGGCCACCCCAGGCATACCGGTAAACTGGCCACTATTCTTACTTTCTTCTTGTCTTCTTTTTCATTCTTTCTGTAACTCATATTTTTCCGTGTCACAACCCTTATTTAAAAAGACAAAAAACAGTCTATGGTCAACACAGGGTCTGAGATTTTTCAATGTCGTATCTGTGGGTGTATTCTGCACGGTTAGGTGGAGTTGTGTGAGAGTGTGTGAGAGAGCGTGTGAGAGTGTGTGAGGTGTCATATGTTGGAGGGGAAAGGAATTAATATCACGACAGTTACAGGTAATTAGTGGTTTCTGTGTAGGGTGTGTGCTTCCCTCTAAAACGTACTGTATGTATGGTAATCACTGAATGAAGCAGGTTCGGTCACTATTATCATCATTTAGTTTCTGTAGTACCAATGAGAGAGTTAAAGAGATCACATCCATGATTTTGGTGTGACTCATGAGAACCTGTGCCACATGCAGAGTGAGTAAGCCTACAACACTGACCACATTCTCCAAACCACATTTATATGGTAAGGCTGACTGTGCAGGGAAGATGACTCATCTGCTCAAAGAATGTGTTAGAGCGCCCAGAACAGGTGGCAGTTCCACTGTAAAATGTGCTTTTAGAAATCTAAACATTTGCTTACAAGTCTTGGAGGAGACTTGCATGTTGTAAAGGGTGAAGATTAATTATAGAATACAGTACAGATGTGACTACTAAAGAGCTAAGTATAGGCCACATCTAAGTAGTGTGTACCAGAGATGTATAGAGTGTACTGATATTATGGAGCAAATTAGTAGGTACTAAGATATTGAGTGTATTGGATTGTGTAGGACACAGCGTGCATGGTGAAGTAGGCCCGGTGTACCACATCAGTGAGATTCAGAAGATGGACACCTACTCGTTGAACATCTCATTCCAAAATCATCGGCATTAATATGGATTTGGTCCTGCCATTGCTGCTATAACGGCCTTCACTCTTCTGGGAATGCTTTCCACTAGATGTTGGAACATTGCTGCGGGGACTTGCTTCCATTCAGCCACAAAAGCATTTGTGGGGTCGAGCACTGATGTTGGCCGACTAAGCCTGGCTCGCAGTCGGTGTTCCAATTCCAATTCATCCCAAAAGTGCTCAATGGAGTTGAGGTTAGGGCTCTGTGCAGGCCAGTCAAGTTCTTCCATACCGATCTTGACAAATCATTTCAGTATGGACCTCACTTTGTGCATGGGGGAATTGTCATGTTGAAACAGGAAATGGCCTTCACCAAACTGTTGCCTTGGAAACACAGAATCATCTAGAATGTAATTGTATGCTGTAACTAAGGGGCCTATCCCGAACTTTATAAAAACATCCCCAGACCATTATTCCTCCTCCACCAAACTTTACAGTTGGCACTATGCATGGGCAGGTAGCGTTCTCCTGATAACTTGCCAAACCCAAATTCGTCCACCGGACTGCCAGAAAGTGAAACGTGATTCATCACTCCAGAGAACACATTTCCACTGCTCCAGACTCCAATGGCAGCAAGCTTTACACCACTTCAGCCGACGCTTGGCATTGCGCATGGTGATCTTAGGCTTGTGTGGGCGGCTGCTCAGCCAAGGAAATCTATTTCATGAAGCTCCCGATGAACAGTTATTGTGCTGACATTGCTTCCAGTGGCAGATTGGAACTCGGTAGTGAGTGTTGCAACCAAGGACAGACATCTTTTACGTGCTACGCGCTTCAGCACTCTGCAGTCCCGTTCTGTGAGCTTGTGTGGTCTATCACTTCGCGGCTGAGCCGTTGTTGCTCCTACACTTCAGAATAACAGCACTTACATTTGACCGGGGGAAGCTCTAGCAGGGCAGAAATTTGACAAACTGACTTGTTGGAAAGGTGGCATCCTATGACGGTGCCATGTTGAAAGTCACTGAGCTCTTCAGTAAGGCCATTCTACTGCCAATGTTTGTTTGTGGAGATTGCATGGCTGTGTGCTCGATTTTGTACACCTGTCAGCAACGGGTGTGACTGAAATATCTGAATCCACTCATTTGAAGGGGTGTCCACATATATTTTGTATATATAATGTAACATTAAATGATAGTTTCCTAAGATTGAGGGATTTACTAGCAATATGTATCATATGCTTGCCCATGAAGAATGAGTTGGAGCCAAGTCTCCTATCTGTAAGATAGTGCTACTGTTTGAACAGAACTACCTATTATATGCCTGTCCCTACCTTTCTATCTGCTACAGAAGTAGGATTCTAATTTGAGACAGTTTGCTACAGCAGGAAAATAATTCTGCAGCAACAGGAAATGTGATTTATTATGTGGATTATAATTAATGGACAGTTTTGTAGGGGTTGATAGATTTTCGTAAGGGAAAATCAAGTCTGAAATTTCAAAGTGGAAATTACAAACGTCCGAAGCCTTTTAAATCCTCAAATACACTATAAGTGAAAAGTTCTCCTGCAACAGGGGGATCAAATGAAGATCCTACATCTGTACTACACCACCTCATTTGCCACCGTTAGAGAACTTTTACTCCACATACCTGTATATCATATTATGTGGCTCAGTTGGTACAGTAGAGCATGGCGCTTGCAATGCCAGGGTTGTGGGTTTGATTCCCACGGGGGACCAGCATGGAGAAAAAAAATTATGAAATGTATGAACTCATTAACTGTAAATCGCTCTGGATAAGAGTATCTGCTAAGTGACTAAAATGTAAATATTATTATATTCTTAATTCTGTCACCACCAACAACAAGACTAGTTACTATATCTTCTACCATCTTACTACAACACTTTGATCACAGTCTAAATAACTGTTGTTTATGCTGTGCTTTATTCTTGCTCTCTGATTTGACAGTTTACTCAGAAGACTAATGAGATGACCCAAGAGACCAATGAGATGTACAGAACCACAGGGAGGACCATTGTAAGTGACATCCTTACTGACAATGACAATTTTCAAGCATTGAAGTTTCAGACTTAGGTCCACACAATGCAAACATCAATGCATTGTTTTAAAACTTTTTTTTAAAGTATGTGTTTTTAAATACCTTAAAATACTTTTCCCATTTGGATGCATCTCATCTCTAGTCGATGGAAGTCTCACATCACATCAAACCACTTGGGCAGTGTGAAATACTTGCAGTTCATGCCTGCCCTTGTTCACTGGCTACAGCTCAATCTGAACTGTGGGAAACGTTGTTTCAGGGAGGATATTAGCCTATGTTTTATTTAGCTTGACCCCGTTGGTCTGGTCAATAGCACTGATACACATTGCATTTGACCTGTGTCAACTATTTGTGAGAGACATTTCAAAGAGTGAAGATCTTAAATGCCCTTCCTACCTGTCTCAGTGGTATACTTTCCGTAGTTCTACACTGAGTGGTACTACATCGCAGTGTACATAACAGAATTGAACTCTTCATAATCCTCTGTTATGCTTTCATTTAGCACTTTGTGCATTTTCCTTATTACTATGTCATTATCTAACATGCTCATACCATGTTAGATACTTAACGCAACAAAATAGTGGTGACAACAGTGGTACACAATTCAGTCAGCTGATGGAGTAGGGCATCAGTCTACATTAAAATGTATATAACCTTTCAAGTTTTGATGTCACATGCCTTTCTTGCAAACTATAAACAATGCAGTAATCAATATCGATGTAATACTAAAAATAAAAAAAGTAGAACAAAAACACACAAGAAATAAAAATAAGAAATAAGAAGAACATGAGAAAGTAAGTAAGCATACGAGATACAGGGTCAGCTCCAGTACCATATTTACAATGTGCAGGGATACTGGATCACTAGAAGTAAATATGTACTGTATAGGGGTAAGGTGACTAGGCATCAGGATATATGATAAACAGAGTAGCAGCAGAGTAAATTATGATTGGATATGAGTGGGTGAGTGTAGCGTCAGTATAAATGTATGTGTGTGTGAGCAAACTATGGAGTGAGTGTTTACGTGTGTTGGAGTGTCAGTGTGTGTGACAAGGGTTAACTCAGATAGTGTGTGTAGCCATTTAGTTAGCTACTTTGTTAGCTATTTAGCAGTCTTATGGCTTGGGAATAGAAGATGTTCAGGAGCCTGTTGGTGTCAGACTTGATGCACCAGTACCACTTGCTGTGCGAAAGTAGAGGGAAAAGTCTATGGCTTGGGTGGCTTGAGTCTTCAACGATTTTCCAGGCCTTCCTTTCACACCGCCTGATAGAGGTTCTGGATGGCGGGGAGCTCGGCCCCAATGACCTACTGGGCTGTTCATGCCACCCTCTATAGCGCCATGTGATCGAGGGCGGTGTTATTGCCATACCAGGCAGTCATGCAGCCAGTCAAGGTGTTCTCAATGGTACAGCTGTAGAACTTTTTGAGGATTTGAGGGCCCTTGCCAAACCTTATCAACCTCATGAGGTGGAAGAGGAACTGTCAACATTTTAAGTCCTGAGTGATTTAGACACCCGCTCCACTGCAGCCCTGTTGAAGTGGATGGGGGTGTGCCCCCCGTTTCCTGTTGTCCACGATCAACTCCTTGGTCTTACTGACGCTGAGGGATAGATTGTTGTGCCAGGTCACTGACCTCTTCCCTGTAGGCTGTCTCATCAATGCCGAAGATCAGGCCTACCTACATTGTGTCATCAGCAAACTTGATGATGGTGTTGGAATCATGCATAGCCACCAGTCGTTGATGAACAGGGAGTACAGGAGGGGACTAAGCACACACCCCTGTGGGGCCCCCATGTTGTGGGTCAGCGTGGCAGAGGTAATGTTGCCTACCCTCACCACCTGGGTGTTTAGTCTTGGTTACGAGTTGAGGGGACAATGGCATTGAACACTGAGCTGTAGTCAATGAACAACATTCTCACATAGGTATTCCTTTTATCTATGTGGGTGAGGGCAGTGTGGCGTACAATTGAGATTGTGTCATCTATGGATCTGTTGGTGTACAAATTGGAGTTGATGTGTGCCATAACCAGCCTCTCAAACCACCACATGATTACAAATGGTATGTGAGTGCAACAGGGAGGTAGTCATTGTGGCACGAAGCCTTATAGTTATTGGGAACAGGAGTGATGGTGTTTATCTTAAAACATGTGGAGATTACAGACTGGAACAGGGAGAGGTTGAAAATGACTGTGAATATGCCTGCCAGCTGTTCTGCACATGCTCTGAGAATGCGCCCTGGAATACTGTCGGGCCCCGCGGCCTTGTGAGTGTTGACCTGATTAAAGACTTTAGTCATGTCGACCTCGGAGAGCGATATCACCCAATCATCTGGGTTCGGTGACGGCCCTCACACCCGGCACAATGTTGGTATTGTCGAAGCATACATAAAATGCAATGAGTTTGTCTGATAGAGAGGCAATGTTGGGCAGTTTATGGCTGGGTCTTCCTTTGTAATTCGTAATGGACTGTAGCCACTGCCACATGCGGAGGGCGTCTAAGCATGTGTAATATGATTCCACCTTATTCCTATATTGTCCTTTTGCTCGTTTGATGACTCTGCGGAGGACATAGCAGGACTTTTTGTACTTGTTCCAGTCCTCAGCCGTAGCCTCAGGGTTGGCTGCGAAAGCCCTGTCTGCGGTAGCCCTATCCTTTAGTTTAGCGCCAACCTCAGTGTTATTCCAGGGCTTTTGATTGGGGACGCAGCAAACCTTCACTGTGGGGACAAATTCGCCGATGCATTTCCTAATGCCGTACTTTCTGTTTGAACTTCTGCTTGTAAACAGGAAGCAGGAGTACAGAGTTATGATCTGATTTGCCGAATGGCTGACGAGGGAGGGCCTTGTATGCTTGCTTGTGGGTAAAATAACAGTGGTCAACGACTTTTTCACCCCTAGTGGTGATGGAGACCAAGAACCATGTTTCAGAAATGCAGAGAATATTGCAGTTCGAGAATCACTTTAGAAGCAAATTATTATCAAGTGACATTGGAAAGTACAATGGAGGGAAGAGGTGGCCGGTTTTCCCTTCGCCTTACACGCTTCAGAATCCTTCCTCTCTTGCCTCTGTAATGCCGGCGTTTCTTCTTGTGTATCCCAAAAATTGGGTCGGAATTACAAAAAGAGCTCAGGGCAGATGAGTTGAAGATGAAGGCTGAATTTAGGTAATTAACTGCTGATAAATGTTCTTGTCGGTTGTAAGAAATGATAGAGGATACATTTCATGAAAACAAAGTAAAAATGAATGACAAAAGAATCACAAAATAGTGAAGTTGGGTCAGAGCTTGCAAAACAGCGGCCATCCAGTGCAGTCCCAGCAGCAGCGCCTGTGTCTCAGAACTCAACCTCCATCTCTCCCCAGGTCACCCAGGTGTCCTCGTCAGGAGAGGGAGGGTTCTCAGGAGGGGGAACATTCCAGAGAATGGGCGAGGCCAACGGAACTCTGAGAAGCCAGGGTGGGCGGGGCATGGTGAGTGACATCTCCAGGCAGCCACTAGAGGCAAACATAACCCTCCTTTTATGAATTATTTACCATAGTGCTGTATGATTTGACAGGTGTATAGATACAGGTTATTACAGATTAACTACAGGTTATCAAGGTTTTATACAGTGAAGTGGGTGCATTAATGCAATCGATCCGTTTAATATGAATGTGTATTTTCTAATTGCAGTACCAGACTACAAGCAGGAACAATACCATGAGGGTAAGTGTTGCCGTGCACATCAGGATGTGGTCGACTTGACACCACACCATTGACACACACGACATACACTGTTGTTCCTCCATCAATCATCCATGTTTGTTTTTTGTGTTTTCTCCACTCTCTCCTCAGAGTAACTCTTCGAGGTATTCCCGTTCCTTCGGCTTGCTGTCAAACCAGCACATCTCAGAGCACATAGACCGGGTAAGAGGCCAAAAAAGTGTTAAACAAATTAAAATATATTTAATATTTGAGATTCTTCAAAGTAGCCAACCTTTGTCTTTATGACAGCTTTGCACACTCTTGGCATTCTCTCAACCAGCTTCATGAGGTAGTCAGTCTTGAAGAAATTCCCACATATGCTGAGCACTTGTTGGCTGCTTTTCCTTCACTCTGCGGTCCAACTCATCCCAAACCATCTCAATTGGGTTGAGATCGGGTGATTGTGGGGGCCAGGTCATCTGATGCAGCACTCCGTCACTCTCCTTTTTGGTCAAATAGCCCTTACACAGCCTGGAGGTGTGTTTTGGGTCATTGTCCTGTTGAAAACAAATTATAGTCCCACTAAGTGCAAACCAGATGGGATTGTGCATTGCTGCATAATGCTGTTGCAGTCATGCTGGTTAAATGTGCCTTGAATTCTTAATAAATCACAGACAGTGTCGCCAGCAAAGCACCACCACAACATCACACCTCCTCCTCCATGCTTCACGGTGGGAACCACACATGCAGACATCCTCCGTTCACCTACTCTGCGTCTCACAAAGACACGGCGGTTGGAACCAAAAATCTCAAATTTGGACTCATCAGACCAAAGGACAGATTTCCACCAGTCTAATGTCAATTTCTCATGTTTCTTGGCCTAAGCATGTCTCTTCTTCTTATTGGTGTCCTTTAGAAGTGGTTTCTTTGCAGCAATTCAACCACGAAGGCCTGATTCACGCAGTCTCCTCCGCACAGTTGATGTTGAGATGTGTCTGTTACTTGAACTCCGTGAAGCATTTATTTGGGCTTAAATCTGAGTTGCAGTTAATTGCCGATTTCTGAGGCTGGCAACTTATCCTATGCAGCAGAGGTAACTCTAGGTCTGCCTTTCCTGTGGTGGTCCTCATGAGAGCCAGTTTCATCATAGAGCTTGATGGTTTTTGCGACTGCATTTGATGAAACTTTCAAAGTTCTTGAAATGTTCCGCATTGACTGACCTTCATGTCTTAAAGTAATGATGGACTGTCGTTTCTCTTTGCTTATTTGAGCTGTTCTTGACATAATATGGACTTGGTCTTTTAACAAATAGGGCGATCTTCAGTTTTTATTTTTTTATTTAACTATGCAAGTCAGTTAAGAACACATTTTTATTTACAGTGACGGCCCACCCCGGCCAAACCCTAACGTTGGGTCAATTGTGCTCCGCCCTATGGGCCTCCCAATCACAGCCGGTTGTGATACAGCCTGGAATCGATCCAGGGCCTGGAGTGACGCTTCTAGCACTGAGATGCAGTGCCTTAGACCGTTGCGCTACACTGGAGCCCACTGTATACCACCCCTACCTTGTCACAACACAAATGATTGGCTCAGATGCATTACGAAGGAAAGAAATTCCCCAAATGAACTTTTAACAAGGTACACCTCTTAATTGAAATGCATTCCAGGTGACTACCTCATGAAACTGGTTGAGAGAATTCCAAGAGTTTGCAAAGCTGTCATCAAGGCAGAGGGTGGCTTCTTTGAAGAATCTCAAATATAAAATATATTTTGACTTGGTTAACACTTTTTTGGTTACTACATGATTCCATATGTGTTATGTCATGGTTTTGATGTCATCACTATTATTCTACAATGTAGAAAATAGTAAAAATAAAGAAAAACCCTTGAATGAGTAGGTGTGTCCAAACGTTTGACTGGTACTGTATGTGACATGCAGACATGTGGAAAAGGTTGCATACAGTAAGTAGCCTGTGGTGTTGGAACAGAGAGAGACATTTAGGTAAAGATGTGTGTGATGCACCATGTGGTCTTGAAAACAAGAACAAATGGTGCTAATATTTGTCTTATCATTAATACAAATTCTGTAATGTAAGAAGTATCCCTCTATTGGATCTATTACATATAAATAGCCTACTTGTTTAGTTACTAGTATTGAGAGTTTTATAAGATTTTGTAGAATCTAATTCAAATATGATTTAAGATAACTTTTTTCTAACATTGACACATTGGATCTCCAGAAGCTGCATATGATTGGAGACGAGGTGGACTACCAACCCTACGGGTATGGCTATGAGGGGACAGGCAGCAAGTGCCAGTCACTGGACGAGCTGTCGCTAAACAATCTAGATGACAACCTGGAGTTCCTGGGGGACCTGGGGTCAAAGTTCAACACCTTGGGGGGCATCTGTCAGAAGGACATGCAGGAGAGGAACATCAGGCTGTAGACACGCACACACATAAACACAAACACAAACACACACAACTGGCTGGACTGGGACTGGAGATGGTTCTAACGTAACTGCTCTACGACACTGATAGGGTGAGAGCCATCAGCTGGAGAAGAGGACACAGTTACACCAAACATCGTCCATTGAGATTCTGGATCATGCTTTGTGTCATATATGACAGATGGAAAAAAATACCGACCAAAACCAAGCTGGATTGGCTTTTACCCACACAAGGAGGGACTGGGAGAGACACTTTGATGTTTTGGATGTCTGAAGACACAATGAATCACTGCACTGAATAAACCACATCATGCTCGGATGAATTTATGTTTTGACAGGGCCGGGGTGTGTTTGTATGGTGATTGTTTTGCAGTGGTGTAAAGTAAGTACTTGAGCATAAATACTTTATAGTACTTTACTATTTATATTTTTGACAACTTTTATTTTTACTCTAATACGTTACTAAAGAAAATAACTCATAACTACATTTTGAATGCTTGGCAGGACAGGAACATTTTCCAATTCACACAATTGTCAAGAGAACATCCCTGGTCATCGATAGGGCCTTTAATCTGGCAACCTCACTAAACACAAATGCTTTGTTTGTAAATAATGTCTGAGTGTTGGAGTGTACCCCTGGCTATCCGTACATTTTACTGGGTGACTTTCACGTTTACTTGAGTACTTTTTTATTAAGGTATCTTTACTTTTGTTCAAGTATTACAATTGGGTACTTTTCCACCACTGTTGTTTAGTTGTTTAATGTGTTTTTTTATCATCACGCTTCACAGTACTTTTCAGCAGCAGCTTATCATCTCTTGATCTACGAGCTATGCCAGAATGGGATAACTTCGATGCCAACACTTGAATGGAAACGTCAACATCACCTCTGTGGGAGTTTTACTATTGTGCGAATGATAATTCATAACCTCTCTCTGTTTAGGATAATGATTTACACATGTTGCTTTCAACTAATTTCTTGACCTCGATGCAGTAGAATCCAACACGATATCTGGTAGTATAGAATTGGGACACAGCAGATTCAGGAGAACAATTGATAGCTATTTTGGAATCATCACCTATCTGCAGAAAAGTGACAATGCCTAACCATGGCTAATCTGAGAGCCTGGAACCAGTGTGTGCCCTGCCCTCACCAAACCTTTAAGAGCAATCAAAGCTGAGCTGTTGTGTATCCTAAACATAACGTAAAGGTTCACTGTATAATACTAGACTTGGTTTCCTTCACTTTTGCGCACTGGTCTTTTTTTTCTTCTCTTTGCTTCTCTTTTACTCCCTGCTAACGTCCGCTATGCCACTTTTGTATCAATAGTCAATATATCAAAATGTTTTTGTTTATATTTCAAATTTGATTAAAGTATGCGCGTCATGGAAATGTGTCTCCGTATCTCTCAGCCATACCTCACAACCAACACGATTATGATTCTAAATGGTTTTCAAGGGTTGTCACACTAAACATGACATGAAATCACTTCAATGACATGGATTCCTTGGAACACCCCCTTGTGTTCTCCGTAAAACTGACACACCCACTGTAACAATTCATGTGAATAGGAGAAGGTCATTTTTTGTGTAGTCCTGGCACTAATTTGACCACTCTTTTGCAGGAGATCTTAAAACGTGTAGTGTATTTCAGGTTTAAAAAGGCTTCTGAAGTTCGTAATTTCCACTTGGACATTTCAGACTTGATTTTCTCTTATGAAGAATATATCAACCCCTACAAAAATGGCCATTAATTATAATCCACATAATAATGCACATTTGCTGTTGCTGCAGGATTATTTTCCTGCTATAGCAAACTGGCTCAAATTAAGATCTAAATTTGTACCCATATCTAACCCATTCTAATGATCCCTCAGCAAACTGAGTTTGAATCATGCTGATAGTACATGCTCTGACCCTCCCTTCCTGTTGATGCTACAGACAAAGTTGTAGAACAGGTTCTGTAATACTACAGAATAGAGGAGTGGAGAGACCTAGAGTGTGTAGAGGTGCGGTACAAGACTTGATCCTGTAAAGTTTGTGCCATATAAAAAACAGTATGCACACAACATCAAGCACTAGATAATATTGTCCTCTATGTTGCAGTAGAGCTGCAACTTTATGTAATACATATCCTAAGCAGAGGATCGATAAGGAGCTAACAGTTTGATTTGTTTATAATACATAAGCATTTGCTAGAAAACCAATTTCTATTAGTAACATTATTGCAAGTCCTAATATTTTTTTATACAGTTTCCACCTTCTAAAGTAAATGACATTGGGGCTGAATTGACTTCCCATCACGGATGGACTGGGACAAGAATTCAGCCCTGGCACTTTATCCTATTAGACCGTCCTAGAGACATTAATGACACTCAGGTGTGTCCAATTTATCAACTCAAATCATACTTTTGTAATGAAACAGCAGGGAGCAGGTCTCGAACCCTTGACCTTCGAGCCCGAGGTCCGGCGCGCTATCGACTGTGCCGCAAAAGCATGCTCGAGCGGCAGGGTCGATTTCCGCGCTTATAAACCCAGGGTCGTTACACTTTATTTGCCACATGCACCGAAGACAAGAAGTGTAGACTTTACCATGAAATGCTTACTTACAAGCCCTTAACAAACAAACAGTGCAGTTCAAGAAGAAGAAAATATTTACCAAGTAGGCTAAAATAAAAAGCAATAATAAAAAGTAACACAGTAAGAGTAACAGTAACGAGGCTATATACAGGGGGCACCGGTACCGAGTCAGTGTGCAGGGGTACAGGCTAGTTGAGGTAATCTGTACATGTAGGTGGAAGTGACTATGCATAGGTAACAAACAAACAGCGAGTAGCAGCAGCGTACAAGAGGGGGGGTCAATGTAAATTGTCCCAATTTTTATGAATTGCTCAGCAGTCTAATGTCTTGGGGGTAGAAGCTGTTGAGGAGCCTTTTGGTACTAGACTTGGCGCTCCGGTACCGCTTGCCTTAGGGTAGCAGAGAAAACACTCTATAACTTGGGTGACTGGAGTCTCTGATGGTTTGGAGTTGTGCCTGGCCATGCAGTCGAGGGTGAACAGGAAGTACAGGAGGGGACTGAGCGTGCACCCTTGGGGAGCGCCAGTGTTGATGATGATCAGAGTGGCAGATGTGTTGCAACCTACCCACACCACCTGGAGGCAGCCCGTCAGGAAGTCCAGGATCCAGTTGCAGAGGGAGGTGTTTAGTCCCAGGATCCTTAGCTTAGTGACGAGCTTTGAGGGTACTATGGTGTTGAACGCTGAGCTGTAGTCAATGAATAGCATTCTCACATAAGTGTTCCTTTTGTCCAGGTGGGAAAGGGCAGTGTGGGGTGCAATAGAGATTGCATCATCTGTGTATCTGTTTGGGCAGAATGCAAATTGGAGTGGGTCTAGGGTTTATGGGATAATGGTGTTGATGTGAGCCATTACCAACCTTTCAAAGCACTTCATGGCTATGGACGTGAGTGCTACGGGTCTGTAGTCATTTAGGCAGGTTGCCTTTGTGTTCTTGGTGGTCTGCTTGAAACATGTTGGTACTACAGACTCAATCAGGGACGTGTTGAAAATGTCAGTGAACACATCTGCCAGTTGGTCAGCACATGCCCGGAGCACACGTCCTGGTAATCTGTCTGGCCCCGCATCCTTGTGTATGTTGACCTGCTTAAAGGTCTTACTCATGTCGGCCTCGGAGAGCGTGATCACACAGTCGTCCAGAACAGCTGATGCTCTCATGCATGCCTCAGTGTTGCTTGCCTCGAAGCGAGCATAGAAGTGATTTAGCTCATCTGGTAGGCTCATGTCACTGGGCAGCTCACGGCTGTGCTTCCCTTTGTAGTCTGTAATAGTTTGCAAGCCCTGCCACATAAGACGAGTGTCAGAGCCGGTGTAGTATGATTCGATCTTAGCCCTGCATTTGCCTGTTTGATGGTTCGTCGCAGGGCATAGCAGGATTTCTTGTAAGCTTCCGCGTTAGAGTCCCGCACCTTGAAAGCGGCAGCTCTACCCTTTAGCTCAGTGCGAATGTTGCCTGTAAATCCATGGCTTCTGGTTGGGGTATGTACATACAGTCACTGTGGGGATGACATCCTCAATGCACTTACTGATAAAGCCAGGGACTGATGTGGTGTACTCCTTAATGCCATCGGAAGAATTCCTGAACGTGTTCCAGTCTGTGATAGCAAAACAGTCTTGTAGTTTAGCATCTTATTCATCTGATCACTTTTTTGTAGACCGAGTCACTGGTGCTTCCTGCTTTAATTTTTGCTTGTAAGCAGGAATCAGGAGGATAAAGTTGTGGTTGGATTTACCAAATGGAGTGTGAGGGAGGGCTTTGTACGCGTCTCTGTGTGGAGTACAGGTGATCTAGATATATTTTCCCTCTGGTTGCACATGTTGCTAGAAATTTGGAAGAACTGATTTAAGTTTCCTTGCATTAAAGTCTCCGGCCACTAGGAGTGCCGCCTCTGGGTGAGTGGTTTTCTTGTTTGCTTATTTCCTTATACAGCTGACTGAGTGCGGTCTTAGTGCCAGCATCTATCTGTGGTGGTAAATAAACAGCCACGAAAAGTATAGCTGAAAAGTCTCTAGGCAATTATTGTGGCCTGCAATCTATCACAATATGCTCTACTTCAGGCAAGCAAAATCTAGCGTTGTTGTTGTTTACAAATATGCACAGACCACCCCCCCTTTGCTTACCGGAATGTGCTGTTCTATCTTGCAAGTGCAGCGTATATCCAGCTACAGTGGGGCAAAAAAGTATTTAGTCAGCCACCAATTGTGCAAGTTCTCCCACTTAAAAAGATGAGAGAGGCCTGTAATTTTCATCATAGGTACACTTCAACTATGACAGACAAAATGAGAAAAAAAATCCAGAAAATTACATTGTAGGATTTTTAATGAATTTATTTGCAAATTATGGTGGAAAATAAGTATTTGGTCACCTACAAACAAGCAAGATTTCTGGCTCTCACAGACCTGTAACTTCTTCTTTAAGAGGCTCCTCTGTCCTCCATTCGTTACCTGTATTAATGGCACCTGTTTGAACTTGTTATCAGTATAAAATACACCTGTCCACAACCTCAAACAGTTACACTCCAAACTCCACTATGGCCAAGACCAAAGAGCTGTCAAAGGACACCAGAAACAAAATTGTAGACCTGCACCAGGCTGGGAAGACTGAATCTGCAATAGGTAAGCAGCTTGGTTTGAAGAAATCAACTGTGGGAGCAATTATTAGGAAATGGAAGACATACAAGACTACTGATAAGACCAGTGGTTTGATGTAATTTTATCTGTGGCTAATGTCCTTGACCCTTCTTGGATGGGCACTTCTAATGTAACTCTAGGGCATCACCCAAGGGGCTAGAATGTTTGAGGTCTCCCCTTAGACTTTGCAGTGATGTAGTGTCCCCATGAGGGACAGAATACTGTCACTCATGGGGACACTCCGTATTTTCTGCTGGCTTGCCCCACCACCACAGAAATCACTGAGCTAGGCTGAAACACCTGCATTTTGTAGCTGCCTTATTCAAGAAAACAAAAAAGAGACCATGTTTGTACTTGGTTTTATTAACTCAATTATAAATTTTCTTTTTTACATTGTTTGCAAACTGATATGTGACACGTATTACTACCAAAATAACATGCAAAACAGGCAAGCCCAAAGAATGTTATATTTTTTTTGCAAAAAATGTGGGGGTCCATCACTCTCGTTCTTGGTCAAATAGCCCTTGCACAGCCTGGAGGTGTGTTTTGGGTCATTGTCCTGTTGAAAAACAAATGATAGTCCCACTAAGCACAACCCAAATGGGATGGCATACTGCTCATGTTTCTTGGCCAAAGCAAGTCTCTTCTTCACATTGGTGTCTTTTGGTAGTGGTTCCATTGCAGCCATTCAACCATGAAAGTCTGAATCACGCTGTCTCCTCTGAAGAGTTGATGTTGAGATGTGTCTGTTACTTGAACTCTGAAGTATTTATTTGGGCTGCAAATTCTGAGGTGCAGTTAACTCTAATGTTAACTATAATGAACGCATCCTCCTCCAGAGGTAACTCTGGGTGTTCCGTTCCTGTGGCGGTCCTCATGAGAGCCAGTTTCATCATAGCGCTTGATGGTTTTTGCGACTACACTTGAAGTTCTTGAAATTTTCTGGATTGACTTACCTTCATGTCTTAAAGTAATGATGGACTGTCATTTCTCTTTGCTTATTTGAGCAGTTCTTGCCATAATATGGACTCTGACTTTTAACAAATAGGGTTATCTTCTGTATACCAAACCTACCTTGCCACAACAACTGATTGTCTCAAATGCATTAAGAAATAAATAAATTCCACAAATTAACTTTTAACAAGGCACACCTGCTAATTGAAATGCATTCCAAGTGACTACCTCATTAAGCTGGTTGAGAGAATGCCAAGAGTGTGCAAAGCTGTCATCAAGGCAAAGGGTGGCTACTTTGAAGAATGTCAAATGTAAAATATATTTTGATTTGTTTAACACTTATGGTCACTACATGATTCCATATGTGTTATTTCATAGTTTGTCTTCACTATTCTACAATGTAGAAAATAGTAAAACAATTAAGAAAAACCCTTGAATGAGTAGGTGTGTCCAAACTTTTGACTGGTACTGTAGTTACTGCATGACTGACTAAGGCCTCAGAGAGAGAGAGAGAGTAAAAGAGAGCAAGAGAGAGATAAATACTGAAGCCAGGACACGTCTCTCGAGCTGTGTTTTCACCTCAGGTGGCCTGTATCTGTATTGTACTTAGGGATCAAGCCCACACTCTGTGGCATTGGAGTAACATAATTTCACACATCTGGATACATGATGGGGATGACTACAACTACATGTCTGCTCATGATACTGGTAAGGATTGATGTTTGCTATCGATTATCTGCTGAATAGAGGGATGCAGGGTCAATGGACTGACGGGCAGACAGACACAGTGGTTTATCATGCGCAACTATTAATTTGGACACAGTTTGGGAAGACCATTTGAGATTCCCTCTGGTGACTTGTGGAATAGGAGTTTTATTGTGAGAGGGACCGAACCATCTGTCTTCATTCAGACTAGGATTTAAATTACCAATGGCAGTTGGTGACATTAATGGGTTTTTTTTTATGAGCATGGCCATTTCTATTACAGCATATTGGTAGACTGCCATTCACCCAGCTCAATGTAACATCGATAGGTTTAGTCTACTACATGATACTAATATTTCTCTATACTTATCATGAGGTTGCTAAAACCTAGTCTATGAATGAAAGTTTACAACTTAGGTGAACAGGTCGAGAGGAACATTTTGTAATGAAGGTGGCAGACAGTGACACATCCAATACCGCCTTGCACACTCTTGTCTGCGTCTAGCTGATCTAGGGTGTAATCAGTCCAATAGTTGCAAACAAGAGATTCTATTGGACAAATTCAGGTATGTTAATCCCCAATTCTTTAAGTCTAAGAAACGTTTTCAACAGGATCGGCGGAATTAATACACTCCTGATCACACGCAAACATAGTTCCCTTTCATAGCAGCCACATACAAACAGCATGATAATTTTGCTCGTTGTAGAATTCCTTCTCGCATCTACACGCTTTCCTCTGATCACCTTTTCCCTTTGCTTGTGGACTTCAGTGCACAACATCAGGTGACAGTCACGGTGGAGGATGTCAACGATCCGCCAATCTTCACCCACACCGTCAAAACCTGTTCTTCGGGTGTCCCCATAGGAGAACTCTTTTTGGTTTGAGGTAGAACCGTTTTTGGATTCAGATAGAACCCTTTTGGGTTCCATGTAGAACCATCGGTGGAAAGTTATACCTAGAACCAAATGGGTTCTACCTGTAACCAAAAAGGGTTCTCCTATGGGGACAGCCGAAGAACCCTGTTAGGTTCTTGAAAGCACCTTTTTTAAAGTGTGTACACAATCTGGAATCTCATTCCTCATCCATTATTACATATGGTCTCTTTGACCTTTACACACCACTATTGTAGGTTTCACACACCTCAAGTAGGCCCAAGTCTCATACTATTAGCCTACACTTCATGCAGTCATAAACTAGCTAAACTAATGCTGTTAATGACTCTTTCTTACTACACATCCCTCCAGGATACACAGTGAACCTGGTGAAGGAGAACCCAGGGTACGCAGGTCACTACGACCTGCTGCTCATGGTGTTGGACCAGCAGGGTCAGGGAGCCCTCCACAACCTATCCGTCACCGTGTATGACTGCTCTGGTGGCCAGCTGCAGTCTCGGCAGGGCCTCTGGAACCAAGATTGGAGCGAGGGCTGTAGGGATTGTCATCGGTGTCACGCTGCTACTGCTAAGTAAGTCAATCTTAGGAGTAGGGTGAAGATTCCCCTAGATGTTAATTGTGGGCCAGTTTTGCATTTTACCCACTAATGGTTAAGGTTAGGATTGGGGAGGGGAAGCTGATCCTAGATCTGTGCCTAGGGGAAACTTCACCACTGATCTGAATCTTACACTTGAGAAAGACATACTGGCCTACATCCCCACCTAGTGTTGATTTGGTATAGTTCGTTAGAACTTCAGTGTGTGTGGAGATTTGTATTTATTCAAGTGTGAGTTCCTCCTAGGTTTTCTACTGTTGTCCCTCCTGTTGACCAGTAAAAAAGAACTGAAGCTGATCCCTACAGATGAAAACTCTGAAGAACGTCAGATCAAATCTAACATTGAGATCCCAGGAACTGATTGCAAGGTAACAGACAACATTACCATCACATTCATCTCTGGTCATTGCTTTTTTCCATCACACAATATGCTATTTTGATCATAGGTGTCTACATGTATCACACTCAAAGCTGGGAACAAAAGCTGATTTTCTACCAATCAAGATGCCGGTTAGGAAACCAGCCATATTTAATCACCATTCATCAGTACTGTTTTGGTTCACACTGGGCATATTTGGCAAATGGAAAATTGTTGATCCATGCAAAGTAAATATGATACTCTCTTTCCCCAGGCTGAACAGGAGTCCACCAGAATGCGAGCACCGGTATGTTCAGGATATTCAGGGTATTTTTCCTCATACCAAGAGCAACGGGAACAGTTTCAACGAGGAACCTCTCTGCACAAGGTAGGCTATATAAGTCTAATAAATCTACTACCGTCATCCACTTTTAACCTGTCAATTACATTTTCAGTGGCACTGAACTACAGCAACATTTTGAATTTGGTTTCAGAGTGCGCCCACAAAATTATACTCCAATGGTTATGGACAGGTATTTCAAGATCTAAAATTTCAATTAAACTTGTGGAACTCTCAGAAAAAGTAGTTGACTTGATTAATGTTGCATTGTATTGGTTGTGTGTGTAGAGTATGTTTCTGATCACTCAGGGGTCAACGATGAGCAGATCAATGATGACAAAAACAAGATACTCCTCATGGGGAGAAAATTATTCTCTCAATAACACCAGGCCCTTGGTGACTCTACTCAATCATGTAACAATGTGCAACAGTCATAAACAATCATGACTGTGACAAAAAAAAAATGTTTCTAATGTTTATTTTTTAAATCTCTGGTGAACTCTATCCCTTCATTAACCTTTTTGTGACCTCCAATCCCTCTATCCCTCCCTTCTCCAGAGGATGTTAATTCTGCAGATTCCCGGAGAGGAGCTGGGGGACTATGCCCCCAACCCCTACGCTAAAGAGGGGGACCTAGAGACCGACCTCCAGCTGGGTGCTATTGCCATCCGAGACCCCCTTCGACCAGGAAAAGCTACTCTACTTGGGCGCCAGGTTCAACACGCTGGCCTCCATTTGCAACACCCCATACCCCAGCGCATCCTAAGCCCACCTCTCCCTCACCCTCTTGAGCAAGAGGCTCTGCCAGGACTGGCTAGTTAGCATGGGCATAACAGGCTAGGTACCGGCTGCTTTCATGGATTATAAATTGAACTGGATCACTCATGCTTAAAAATGAGGTAGAACAGCAAACCTCCTCTTGGAAAATCTGGATAACAACAAACAATGTTAAACTTACTTTTTTTTCAAGCATAAAATACACAGGACTATGGAGATCAATGACCAATACAAAGACCAAGATGGAACTCAGTGCTGGAAGGAAAATAAATGCAATTTACCAATGGATCTTACATGGGCAGTAGCTATGTACAGCTGTGCCGTAGGGAGCCTGGTTGTACATATCAGGCATGCTACATTATACTCTATTGTACACTGGCCAGGGCTCACTGGTTTGACCAGCCAGCAAAAAACAAAAGGATTTCTGCACTGAGAACAGACCAGGGAAGTGAGCAACATGGAGTGGAAAATACTTGAATGTCAATTACTTTTTAGCTCTGATTTTACAAATGCGATGGCTGCAATGAAATAGTGCTATAATGGTGAATGAGAGAGAAAGGTCATTCTTTTAACATACCATCTCTTACCCACATATGGCAAGACAAAAATAGTCTAATGATGTTATATATGATGGTCATGTTTAAGATTATTATCAATTAAACACTTGGGCTTAAGTCCAGTTGTTTTATGTGGGTGTATATTTTGAGGTTGTATTTTAATGTATATTCTATATGGTATGTAAATAAGGGAAAGCACAAATTGAGTTCTGTGGCATATTTTCATACGCCTCAAGTCACGGTATCAATGAAACAACCATCTTCGCAAAATATGAATTTACTGTCATTTAATGTTAAATTCCCAACCATCAGCAGCATCAACATGCCCATAGCAAAACTTAAGCACAAGTGTGTGTGTGTGTTGTGTATTCACTTGGGAATGTAGCCAGCCTGCAGGAACCAGTGGTAGGCAGAGAGAGCACTGGGTGTGATCTCCTGCTCCACCTGGAAACCTTTCTGTGGGTAGTCACGGATCCTCTCTAGAACACCTGGAACACACGTTTACACCTTACTCACAGCATCATACTCTGGTCTGTTGTTTCTACACGTCTTTTACAATATTTGATTCTGAAATCCTTCATACATTCCTGCACTAGAAAGATGACAGGTGGGCTTACCATAGAAATATTTATTTTACATGGTCTAAATGCTTTAAGACAACACACAAGTCCTGGGATTATGGACAGAGTACATACCTAGCATGTATGTGATGAGGTCCGCGGCAGTGCCCACAGTGGGATGGGGGTAGGCAGAGATGCCCATCTGTGGGGAGGTAACGATGGCATGCGTGTGTTCCCCTTGGTCAGGCCACTGGCGCAGGAATGTTGCAGAGACCCTGCGCTCCATAAAGGGCTGCTGGACCAGGATCACCCTGTTGGCTGGGGTAGACATGACAACCACAAATGGGTACATGACAAAATACACATCAGCATACTGTATATAGGAATCACAGGAGGTTGGTGGCATCTTAACTGAGGAGGACGGGCTCGTGGTAATGGCTGGAGTGGAATGGTTTTCATGTGTTTGATGCCATTCCATGGTTTCCATGTGTTTGATGCCATTCCATGGTTTCCATGTGTTTGATGGCATTCCATGGAAACCATGTGTTTGATGCCATTCCATGGTTTCCATGTGTTTGATGCCATTCCATGGTTTTCATGTGTTTGATGCCATTCCATGGTTTCCATGTGTTTGATGCCATTCCATGGTTTCCATGTGTTTGATGCCATTCCATGGTTTCCATGTGTTTGATGCCATTCCATGGAAACCATGTGTTTGATGCCATTCCATGGTTTCCATGTGTTTGATGCCATTCCATGGAAACCATGTGTTTGATGCCATTCCATGGTTTCCATGTGTTTGATGCCATTCCATGGTTTCCATGTGTTTGATGCCATTCCATGGAAACCATGTGTTTGATGCCATTCCATGGAAACCATGTGTTTGATGCCATTCCATGGTTTCCATGTGTTTGATGCCATTCCATGGAAACCATGTGTTTGATGCCATTCCATGGTTTCCATGTGTTTGATGCCATTCCATGGAAACCATGTGTTTAATGCCATTCCATGGTTTCCATGTGTTTGATGCCATTCCATGGAAACCATGTGTTTGATGAAATGCCATGGTTTCCATGTGTTTGATGCCATTCTATTTTTTCCGTTCAGGCCATTATTATGAGCCGTCCTCCCCTCAACAGCCTCCTGTAATAGGAATATAATATTGGCTTGGCTGAAATGTGTTCCAGTGATTCAGTTGTGCTGTCCTGCCCCCTAGCTGTAGAATAACGTAACAACAATAACAGACATTTCATAAGAAAGGTTCTCCATCATTGTGTCTAATGAGGAGAGTCTCACCTGGGATGTTTCTCTCCTTGAGGAGCCTGTATGAGAAGCAGATGTTGTCTCCAGTGTTGGTGGCCTCTGTCTCCAGCAGTATGTTCACCCTGGGCACTCCCATCCTCAGAGCCACATCCAGGAACACGTCAGCCTCTGGCCTCGACCACACACCTGGACCACACAAGACACACATCAGACATTAGAGACATTGGGTAGAATGGTATGTGTGCGTGCCTTTGTGCTTTCTTGCATTGGCAGAAAGAGGGACAGAAAGAGAGAATGATGCTCAGTCTTGCTGACCTGCAGTCTGGTTGCCTTGGTAACCAGTGAAGAGCAGCCAAGGAGCCCACCCTTCCAGGAAGAGAGCGGCTGACCTCTCCGCCACACGCACATCATGGCAACCCAGGCCTATTATGACATCACTCTGAGATCAGACAGGATTATGATGCAATTTCAGATACATAAATTATGACATCACTATGACAGGTTTATGGCACTTCAACAAAGGACATCATGGCATTTCAAGTTATGACATCACTGACAGAACATACATGATTATTCAACAGAGGAGACAGCATTGATTGTTACAAAACCCTGAGAGAAAATCTAGGAGTATGACATCATCCTAAAAGAGTACAGATCATTATGTTGTTATTTTTGGTGAAGCCAGAAGAGCATATCATATAATCATATCAAATCAAAAGATAGTGGGGAAGGATGTAGCATCATACTGCTTACAATTCTGATTGCAGTTCATTTTAAATCCAGTCAAAACGTATCTTATGTGTCTGTACAATCAGATATGAAGGCTTGCCTTTTCCAGAGAATGGGGCAGACAAAGGTAGTCCCACAGAATTCTGGCCCACTTCTCACTCTCTTTGTCCATTTCTCTCACATGCTGGTCTGTGGGAGAGAAAGACACTTCAAATGCAGAACCAAATAGAATAAACAACATGATACTGAATGAATCAATACTTAAAAGTAGACCTTTTCACAGGTCAACAATGTCCTCATTAAATACATGTGTGGAGAGGAGGCACTCCACCTCACCTCAGGGGAGAACAAACTGAGCTGTAGTGGAGGCCCGTCGAGTTGACAATGAACATGTGACGCAACAGCAGCATGCAGACCACAATACCAGCGCCCTGAGGGCAGGTGTCGTGGGTCACCCTTTAAAAGTACAGACGTCTGCTGCAGAAGTGGCCATGCTCAACACACTACACTGCACCAGTGTTAAACTCATTAACTCCCCGAACACAATTCAGAAGCCATTAGAATTGTCGTTCTATTTCTCATTTGTCGCAAGGATGAAAGCTTTACACACCCCAGCGGCTCTCTATCCAGGTCTCTTTCTTTCATCCTGCGCGATACTCTCCCTATCTCGACTGTTCTCATACACCTGTCAATGTTTTCTTACCCAGGATGCACTGCCAATGTTCCGGCATATTCCACTGCAGATTCCACTCTATGGCATTATTGTGATTGGCTAGTCTAAATTATATCCAGCTGCTCAGTCTAACTCTCATTGGCTAATTTACATTTCACTCTTTATCCGACCGGCTGATTAGGCCTCCTTTCTCTTATTCGATTGGCTGGTGAGTCTCTGTAATGCCGAGTTCAAAACAACTAGGAACTGGTAAATATCCGGCTATAGCGTGTTCAAGACAACTGGGAACTAGGAGGAAAACGATATCCGATTAGGATAAATCGTTTTGAACGGTCATCCAACACGGAATTCTAAATCGGAAACTAGAGTTCCGACTTTCTGACCTGAAGATCACTGATGTCATGATTTGACCACATTTCTTTCCGAGTTCCCAGTTATTAGCTAGCTTGTTTAACATTGACATATGGTCAAATTAGCTACATTATGCATATTGATAAGGTCAATATGTATTGTAATAAACTGATTTGTCATCTTTTGGTTGAAAAGGTAAAAGGTCAGTGAGTGAAAAGTCACAACTTGGCAAACACAAGTTTCCCACTTGTAATTACGATTTGGTGTGTCTATCAAGCGAAATTTCCCACAGGGAACTTGGAGCTTCCGATAATTCTTATAGCACGAACGCGGCATTAGTGTATAACTGTCTTTGTCCATTTTTATTTGACTCTGACTGGTCTGAGTGTAGGCTGATGATTGTGTTTCTAAGTGGAGTAGAAAGAAGTAGACACAAATCTGAAAGGTTCCAACGTGAAAGATCTGTGAGAAACCATCAACAGAGCTCTACTGCTGTTAAAGCCTAGCTATTTCCTGCTAACCTGCTTGCACACCCACTCAAGTTTAAATTGGATGTTGTTTTGTCACATGACTAAACCCAACCCCATCCACAACACAAGCACTACATTTTATTTTATCCCCTTCTATTCTCTAATTGTTTCCCCTTTACATACATTAGCTCCACCTAGTTTCTGCCATATAACAAGGACAGAGGGATCAGTTTTCTAGAATGAAACCTAGCCATGGTGTGCCAGCCCATACCTGATTTCGTTTTCTCTCAGAGGTCAGCAGAAACTCACTGCTGTTTTGTTTTTCCAACCAAGAAACACAGAAAAATCCTTTAGCGAAGGTGACAGATGCATCAATGAGATTTGCTGTACTGAAATATATAAAACGCAACATGCAACAATTTAAGATTTTAATGAGCTACAGTTCATATAAGGAAACCTGTTGCGTTAATATTTTTTATCAGCGTAGTTAAAATAATCCAAATGTCTAAGATGTAACAGTACTTGCATTTTTGATGAAGTGTGTTTCTAGACATCCCCAAGGGGTAAAATGTGTGATGTTGATATAAGGGAAAACACAAGTACATATGACATCACAATAACTATCTGATGTCATCAGTACTGACCCTTGTACACAGATCTCAGTACTTGTGTAAATAAAACAATGAGGAATCAGATTTACTGAAACGCATTTATTAAATCAATTCCATTTTCACAGTTGAATAAATACACTGCTCAAAAAAATAAAGGGAACACTTAAACAACACAATGTAACTCCAAGTCAATCACACTTCTGTGAAATCAAACTGTCCACTTAGGAAGCAACACTGATTGACAATAAATTTCACATGCTGTTGTGCAAATGGAATAGACAACAGGTGGAAATTATAGGCAATTAGCAAGACACCCCCAATAAAGGAGTGGTTCTGCAGTTGGTGACCACAGACCACTTCTCAGTTCCTATGCTTCCTGGCTGATGTTTTGGTCACTTTTGAATGCTGGCGGTGCTTTTACTCTAGTGGTAGCATGAGACGGAGTCTACAACCCACACAAGTGGCTCAGGTAATGCAGCTCACCCAGGATGGCACATCAATGCGAGATGTGGCAAGAAGGTCTGCTGTGTCTGTCAGCGTAGTGTCCAGAGCATGGAGGCGCTACCAGGAGACAGGCCAGTACATCAGGAGATGTGGAGGAGGCTGTAGGAGGGCAACAACCCAGCAGCAGGACCGCTACCTCCGCTTTGTGCAAGGAGGAGCACTGCCAGAGCCCTGCAAAATGACCTCCAGCAGGCCACAAATGTGCATGTGTCTCCTCAAACGGTCAGAAACAAACTCCATGGGGGTGGTATGAGGGCCCGACGTCCACAGGTGGGGGTTGTGCTTACAGCCCAACACTGTGCAGGACGTTTGGCATTTGCCAGAGAACACCAAGATTGGCAAATTTGCCACTGGCGTCCTGTGCTCTTCACAGATGAAAGCAGGTTCACACTGAGCATATGTGACAGACGTGATAGAGTCTGGAGACGCCGTGGAGAACGTTCTGCTGCCTGCAACATCCTCCAGCATGACCGGTTTGGCAGTGGATCAGTCATGGTGTGGGGTGGCATTTCTTTGGGGGGGCCGCACAGCCCTCCATGTGCTCGCCAGAGGTAGCCTGACTGCCATTAGGTACTGAGATGAGATCCTCAGACCCCTTGTGAGACCATATGCTGGTGCGGTTGGCCCTGGGTTCCTGCAAATGCAAGACAATGCTAGACCTCATGTGGGTGGAGTGTGTCAGCAGTTCCTGCAAGAGGAAGGCATTGATGCTATGGACTGGCCCGCCCGTTCCCCAGACCTGAATCCAATTGAGCACATCTGGGACATCATCTCGCTCCATCCACCAACGCCACGTTGCACCACAGACTGTCCAGGAGTTGGCGGAGGCTTTAGTCCAGGTCTGGGAGGAGATCCCTCAGGAGACCATCCGCCACCTCATCAGGAGAATGCCCAGGCGTTGTAGGGAGGTCATACAAGCACGTGGAGGCCACACACACTACTGAGCCTCATTTTGACTTGTATTAAGGACATTACATCAAAGTTGGATCAGCCTGTAGTGTGGTTTTCCACATTCATTTTGAGTGTGACTCCAAATCCAGACCTCCATGGGTTGATAAATTTGATTTCCATTGATAATTTGTGTGATTTTGTTGTCAGCACATTCAACTATGTAAAGAAAAAAGTATTTAATAAGAATATTTCATTCATTCAGATCTAGGGTGTTATTTTAGTGTTCCCTATATTTTTTTGAGCAGTGTATTTATTTAGTTCTATAATTTAAACAAAATACACTTAGCAGGTGAGGCGCAGTGAGGAAAAGGCATGGAAGTCTTTCAGTCCTTTTCCAGGGCAGAGCTACCACCTGGTGGGCATGTCCTGCCCACTGCCCTGTCCATGGGTCTGTAGATAGCCATCATATAACTCCCTGAGGTGCAGGATCAGCTCCTCTGTGTTCTGGCCTGTGAGGGCAGACACAGGGATCACCCTGTGGGCCACGTGGCCCCGGAGGGCCTCTAGGTTTCCCCGAGCCCCAGGCAGGTCCATTTTGTTGGCTACGATAGCGTGGGGCCGGTGGGTGAGGCCAGGCTCGTACTGGTCCAGCTCATAGCGCAGTTGTTGGAGCTGAGTCCAGGGTTCTGGGGAGGACAGGTCCAGGACAAAGAGAAGGAAGCGACAGCGCTCAATATGGCGCAGGAAGGAGATCCCTAGGCCTCGGTTCAGATGGGCCCCACAGATGATACCAGGAATGTCAGCCACTAGACAAGAGGATGGGGACAGTAAACTACAACACCAACCTTTGTGCCCAACATAATATACAACACTAAAATCAAAAACTCCTTTACCTGCCACTTGCTCATGGTCCCTGTAGTTGACAATACCCACATGGGGGTTAAGGGTGGTAAAGGGGTAGGCAGCCACAGCAGGCCTGGCATTGGATATGGCCCTTAGAAGGGAAGACTTCCCTGCATTGGGAAACCCAACCTGGAGTGGAAGACACACACCAACAGGTAAATCAAGAAAATGTTATACATTTTTGGGGGATAGACTACATACCATTTATATTTCTACAACATTATTTTAACCAGCCCACGTTTAATAAGATAGGCCTAGTCAGTGGAGTGAGTCCCTCTTCCGTGTCTCACCAGTCCGGCGTGGGCCATGGTGCGCAGCTCCAGCTGGAGGACCCTCTCCTGTCCCCTCTCTCCCAGGGTGGCCGTCATGGGGGCGCGGTTCTCATTGGACAGGAAGAAGCGGTTTCCCTTTCCCCCTGCCCCCCCAAACACAGCCACATACTCCTGGTTGTGCTGGGAGAGGTCTGACACCGTCTTCCCTTGCTCCTTCACCACCGTGCCCACTGGCACCTGCACCATCACAAAATACCAAACAATATTCAGTTACACTATTTTACAGTCAGCATTTTAGTATCTGATATTTGTGGCAATTACACGGCTAAACGAAAGTTAAAAAAAAAAAAATAATATAAAGAACCCCTAATTAAAAGCAACGCCCCAGCTGTAGTCATGGGAACTAACTCACAGCGATGTAGGTTGTGCTGGCGTTGCGTCCGTAGCAGTTCTTACTGCCTCCTGAATCGCCGTTGTCTCCTTTGTAAACGGGGGCGACCTGCGCCAGGGATTTCACCTGCAGGTCGACTGGAGGCACGCAAATCACAGATATTCGGAAATAGGACTTGATGGCTTGAAGTACACATACGAAAACCATCTCCAATGCCCTGGTTAAAATATCCCTACAAATTAAAAAAAAAAATCTTCGGCCTGATTATATCCTTGTGTGAAATTGTAAGCCTATTGTGGATCTCCTGATGATCAAAATATTGATCTGAATAGCCAAACGAGAGCACCTCAGAAGACCAACACATTGTAATGAGATTATAAACAATGTATAAACAGTAGAGGTCGACCGATTAATCGGAATGGCCGATTAATTAGGGACGATTTCAAGTTTTCATAACAATCGGAAATCGGTATTTTTGGGCGTCGATTTTGCCAATTTTTTATACCTTTATTTAACTAGGCAAGTCAGTTAAGAACACATTCTTATTTTCAATGACGGCCTAGGAACGGTGGGGTAACTGCCTTGTTCAGGGGTAGAACGACAAATTTTCACCTTGTCAGCTCGGGGGATCCAATCTTGCAACCTTACAGTTAACTATTCCAACGCTATAACCACCTGCCTCTCGTTGCATTCCACAAGGAGACTGCCTGTTACGCGAATGCAGTAGAAGCCAAGGTAAGTTGCTAGCTAGCATTAAACTTCTCATAAAAAACAATCATAATCACTAGTGATAACTACACATGGTTGATGATATTACTAGTTTATCTAGCGTGTCCTGCGTTGCATATAATCGATGTAAAGCTGGGGGATTATTTAACAAATGCGCATTTGCGAAAAAAGCACAATCGTTGGACGACTGTACCTAACCATAAACACCAATGCCTTTCTTAAAATCAATACACACAGAAGTATTTTTTTAAAACTGCATATTTAGCTAAAAGAAATCCAGGTTAGCAGGCAATATTAACCAGGTGAAATTGTGTCACTTCTCTTGCGTTCATTGCACACAGAGTCAGGGTATATGCAACAGTTTGGGCAGCCTGGCTCATTGCGAACTAATTTGCCAGAATTTTACGTAATTATGACATAACATTGAAGGTTGTGCAATGTAACAAGAATATTTAGACTTAGGGATGCCACCCGTTAGATAAAATACCGAACGGTTCCGTATTTCACTGAAATAATAAACGTTTTGTTTTCGATGATAGTTTCCGAATTCGACCATATTAATGACAAAAAGGCTCGTATTTCTGTGTCTTATGTTATAACTAAGTCTATGATTTGATAGAGCAGTCTGACTGAGCGATGGTAGGCAGCAGCAGGCTCGTAAGCATTCATTCAAACAGCACTTTCGTGCGTTTTTCCAGCAGCTCTTCAAGCCTATCAGCCTAATGGCTGGTGTAACCGATGTGAAATGGCTAGCTAGTTAGCTAATAGCGTTTCAAACGTCACTCGCTCTGAGACTTGGAGTAGTTATTCCCCTTGCTCTGCAAGGGCTGCGGCTTTTGTGGAGCGATGGGTAACGCTGCTTCGAGTGTGGCTGTGGTCGATGTGTTCCTGGTTCGAGCCCAGGTAGGAGCGAGGAGAGGGATGGAAGCTATACTGTTACACTGGCAATACTATAATGCCTATTAGAACATCCAATAGTCAAAGGTATATGAAATACAAATGGTATAGAGAGAAATAGTCCTATAAATACTATATTAACTACAACCTAAAACCTCTTACCTTGGAATATTGAAGTCTCATGTTAAAAGGAACCACCAACTTTCATATGTTCTCATGTTCTGAGCAAGGAACTCAAACGTTAGCTTCTTTACATGGCACATATTGCACTTTTACTTCTCCAACACTTTGTTTTTGCATTATTTAAACCAAATTGAACATGTTTCATGATTTATTTGAGGCTAAATTGATTTTTATCAATATATTATATTAAGTTAAAATAAATGTTCATTCAGTATTGTTGTAATTGTCAATATTACAAATAAAAATGTTTTTAAAAAAATAATAAAAAGATTGGCCGATTAATCGGTATCGGCTTTTTTTTGGTCCTCCAATAATCGGTATTGGCATTGAAAAAAATCATAATCGGTCGACCTCTAATAAACAATTCTGTTTGGGAACAGTGCAACACTTGAGTGTGACGGTGTGTCTGACACACCTTTGATGATTATGTTCCCACCATCTCCTCCATTCCCTCCGTCTGGTCCACCCCACTCTTTCCGGGGCTCACTGTGGAAGGTGCAGGCCCCTTTTCCACCTGCTCCAGCCAATAGCTTTACATTGCGGTGGTCCACAAAGTGGCGAGTCTGAGCAACAGAGAGAGAGAGACCCAAAGTGAACATTAACATAAGCTTCGTTAACTAGCCACCTGCAGTCTATATACACAAGTCATTGGTCTAAACTCATATCACACTGGACTGGCATAGCACCAATGTTTCATCTTAACTCATAGTGTCATCAATATCTACTTATCCATGTGTGAGTGCATGATAGAGCAGATGACCAAGAAAACAAGCAGAAGACCAAGAAAACAAGCAATCTAAACAAACTAGCTAACTTGGGTATTGCAAATATAAACAAACCAACGTGTGCTTGGCTAGTGTGATGAGGACAGAGGATATGAGATAGCCATCTGCCTAGTATATCATGACATACCAGTTTCTTTTCTGAAAGTTCTTTCTTTTTAGAAATTCGAGGTTTGGCGCACAATGCACAGGACGTGCTGACATTCATGATTCCAGTTGTTTTCCTCTGTGCTGCCAAGTTGCTTTTGAGCCCTAGCAACAAGCTGCCAATGAACTCGTGCCTAACGCAAACTTGTGCAAATAGTCGACTTATCTCTTGGACAAACCATCTTCGGCTTTGAAATTTGGTCAATGTAGTTAACATTGCAAAATAATCAAATGTAATCTCAGAGTATAGACCGTAGTTATTTTGTAGTGAGACAGCCAGTGTAGCCCTGACCTCGTTTCGTTAAAGCAGGGTATCCCAAACTCTGTCCTGGGCACCGTTTCGTTTTTTTTGCCCTAGCACTACAAAGCTGATTAAAATAACCAACCCATCTTCAATCTTTGATTATTTGAATCAGCTGTGATGAGCTAGGGCAAAAACCAAAACGTGCACCCAGAAAACCCTGCGTTAGACCAGCTGTAGCCTGCAAGCTAATGTTAGCTACTATTGCTAGTTAACGAAATCACCGTCAATAAACCGAATAGCTAATTAAAACGATAACAAATGACAACAATAATCTATCTAGAGTTTACACATAACATCGCCATCTGCAACTCTAAGTAATATGTAGCTTTTAGATCAAATGAGCTACACGGTACCTATTTTGAATGTCATCTTCAACGAGATCTACCTACGGGACCTACGGAGGGTCAAAAAGCATAGCAAATCACAGCGAGGGGTCTACACATTGCTTCTTCATAAATAATACAATACGGATACAAAACTAGCGGAAAGTCGATTTATTTTACGTATTAAAACAGTAAAATAAATCGAAGCTGAACAAGCAGCTAAACATTCATAATTGGTTATATATATACAGTACCTGTCAAAAAAAAAAAAAATTATATTTGAGATTCTTCAATGTTTATGTATTTATTTTATTTCACCTTTATTTAACCAGGTAGGCAAGTTGAGAACAAGTTCTCATTTACAATTGCGACCTGGCCAAGATAAAGCAAAGCAGTTCGACACATACAACGACACAGAGTTACACATGGAGTAAAACAAACATACAGTCAATAATACAGTAGAAACAAGTCTATATACGATGAGAGCAAATGAGGTGAGATAAGGGAGGGAAAGTAAAACAAAAAAAAGGCCATGGTGGCAAAGTAAATACAATATAGCAAGTAAAACACTGGAATGGTAGATTTGCAGTGGAAGAAAAATAATGGGGTGCAAAGGAGCAAAATAAATAAATAAATAAAATAAATACAGTAGGGAAAGAGGTAGTTGTTTGGGATAAATTATAGGTGGGCTATGTACAGGTGCAGTAATCTGTGAGCTGCTCTGACAGTTGGTGTTTAAAGCTAGTGAGGGAGATAAGTGTTTCCAGTTTCAGAGATTTTTGTAGTTCATTCCAGTCATTGGCAGCAGAGAACTGGAAGGAGAGGCGGCCAAAGAAATTATTGGTTTTGGGGGTGGCCAGAGAGATATACCTGCTGGAGCACGTGCTACAGGTGGGTGCTGCTATGGTGACCAGCGAGCTGAGATAAGGGGGGACTTTACCTAGCAGGGACTTGTAGATGACATGGAGCCAGTGGGTTTGGCGACGAGTATGAAGCGAGGGCTAGCCAACGAGAGCGTACAGGTCGCAATGGTGGGTAGTATATGGGGCTTTGGTGACAAAACGGATTGCACCTTGATAGACTGCATCCAATTTGTTGAGTAGGGTATTGGAGGCTATTTTGTAAAGCACCCCCATAGAGATGCCAGAGGTCCGGACAGCAGACCCTCCGATTTGACACACTGAACTCTGTCAGAGAAGTAGTTGGTGAACCAGGCGAGGCAATCATTTGAGAAACCAAGGGTGTCGAGTCTGCCGATGAGGATGTGGTGATTGACAGAGTCGAAAGCCTTGGCCAGATCAATGAATACGGCTGCACAGTAATGTTTCTTATCGATGGTGGTTAAGATATTGTTTAGGACCTTGAGCGTGGTTGAGGTGCACCCGTGACCAGCTCGGAAACCGGATTGCACAGCGGAGAAGGTACGGTGGGATTCTAAATGGGCAGTGATCTGTTTATTAACTTGGCTTTCGAAAGACTTTAGAGAAGCAGGGCAGGATGGATATAGGTCTATAACAGTTTGGGTCTAGAGTGTCACCCCCTTTGAAGAGGGGGATGACCGCGGCAGCTTTCCAATCTTTAGGGATATCGGACGATACGAAAGAGAGGTTTAACAGACTGGTAATAGGGGTTGCAACAATGGCAGTGGATAGTTTTAGAAATAGAGGGTCCAGATTGTCTAGCCCAGTTGATTTGTACGGGTCCAGGTTTTTCAGCTCTTTCAGAACATCTGCAATCTGGATTTGGGTGAAGGAGAAGCTGGGGAGGCTCGGGCAAGTAGCTGCGGGGGGACGGAGCTGTTGCCTGGGGTAACCAGGAGGAAAGCATGGCCAGCCGTAGAGAAATGCTTATTGAAATGTTAGATTATCATGGATTTATCGGTGGTGACCGTGTTACCTAGCCTCAGAGCAGTGGGCAGCTGGGAGGAGGTGCTCTTGTTCTCCATTGACTTTACAGTGTCCCAAAACTTTTTGGAGTTAGAGCTACAGGATGCAAATTTCTCTTTGAAAAAGCTAGCCTTTGCTTTCCTGTCTGACTGTGTGTATTGGTTCCTGACTTCTCTGAACAGTTGCATATCACGGGGACTATTCGATGTTATTCGCAGGGACTATTCACAGGGACTACTCTTGTCCAGATGAGATAGGGCAGTGTGACTGCAATTGTATTGTCTGTGGATCTATTGGGGCGGTATGCAAATTGAAGTGGGTCTAGAGTATCAGGTAATGTGGAGGTGATATGATCCTTACCTAGCCTCTCAAAGCACTTCATGATGACAGAAGTGAGTGCTAGTTCAGTTACCTTTGCTTTCTTGGGTAAAGGGACAATGGTGGACATCTTGAAGCAAGTGGGGACAGCAGACTGGGATAGGGAGAGATTGAATAGGTCTGGAAACACTCTAGCCAGCTGGTCTGCACATGCTCTGAGGACACGGCTAGGGATAATAATACATTATTATGCAATTAAAAGAAGCCTATGATTGTCACTGTATAGTTAATTTAACATACAGGTGAGCTGTTTGACAGCCAGATATTCCCACTGTCTTGGTAAGTTATGGCAACTTCCAGGTGTAATGACTTGTGCTGTCCCCTTTTGAGATTCATTTCATTTCAGCACCATATAGGAAAGTTCTATTTTGACATTACTACGATTATTACAGAGGATGTATTAATGGTGGCCTATACAACAAAGCATACCATGATTTTCAAAAATGATACAATCTTTTGAGGTAAATAAAAACCACCACAAAATCTTTTTACAAAATCTCTTTATTGTACTTTGTCAATAAATAATAAGGCAATGTGTTTGTGTGACAAACTGATTTGACAATTGTCTTCTATAACACTAAGGCCTTACCCCGAACTTGATCTATGATCACGTCAAATATAGTCAATTGAGCAAGACAAATGGCAAACTTTGGCAAACCAAATATGTCAGTATGTCATATGCACTCACAGACATAGGCTATGACTACATCAATTTCGTAAGAACGTAATTTTTTTAAATGAAAAATCCATTCATATGGGCTAAGACAGTTGAAGCAAAATCCAAACCCAATTGGCAACAATAATACTTTGGGTTATGTATTCAACAAGACACAAGGCTAATAAAGACTTTCATTTTTGTACTCTAATAGGCTATAGACTCAAAAATGTGTGGTAGCACACAGAAAATCTAATTACAAGCCTACTGATAATATCACTCTGCTCCAATGACTGACTGTATTGCTCGTATTGAAAAGGTGTTGTACCGATTGCCAAACACATTCTTCTGTTTGGAAATCATTTCTTAGAAACAACTTGAATGACACTATGATAAATAAAAGTGCATTACAGAGAAAGAAACAGAATAATAAATACTGAAACATCTGATAATTAAATAAAATTAATTGTATATTGATAAATAAATATAGGATGGAAAAAGTTCCAATATACCATATAAAAGTTAAATGATTTAGCTTAATTTAAAAAACACTTAGTTAAAAAATAGAAAGGCAATCAGACCAAATTTAAGAATGAACAAAAGGGGTTGATCATGGACATGGATTTTCCATACTGTATTATGTGATGAGATTATGATGGTGTTGATACACTATATATACAAAAGTATGTGGACCCCATCAAATTAGTGGATTCAGCTATTTTAGCCACACCTGTTGCTGACAGGTGTATAAAGTCGAGCACACAGCCATGCAATCTACATACACAAACATCGGCAGTAGAATGGCCTTACTGAAGAGCTCAGTGACTTTCAACGTGGCACCGTCATAGGATGCCCCCTTTCTAGCAAGTCAGTTTGTGAAATTTCGGCCCTGCTAGAGCTTCCCCCGGTCAAATGTAAGTGCTGTTATTGTGAAGTGGAAACGTCTAGGAGTAACAACGGCTCAGCCGCGAAGTAGTAGGCCACACAAGCTCACAGAACGGGACTGACAGAAGCTGAAGTTGCAACACTTCACTACTGAGTTCCAAACTGCCTCTGGAAGCAACATCAGCACAATAACTGTTCATCGGGAGCTTCATGAAATTGGTTTCCATGGTCGAGCAGCCGCACACAAGCCTAAGATCAACATGTGCAATGCAAAGCGTCGGCTGGAGTGGTATAAAGTTCACCGCCATTGGACTCTGGAGCAGTGGAAACACGTTCTCTGGAGCAGTGGAAACACGTTCTCTGGAGTGATGAATCACGCTTCACCATCTGGCAGTCTGTTCGATGAGCAGGTGTCCACATACTTTTGGCAATGTAGTGTAGTTGATGCACACTTGTCAATTCACCAGCTATTGTGTCTATTACCTTACTAAAACATTGGTTCTTCTTACACAAAGAGAGTGTTAACACAAAACAGTCGGTCACACCACACACTGACCTACACAACTTCACAGATTTAAAAAAACACAATCTGAAGACAGGTTGAACACCACCGACAAGCCCCATTTTCACCTTAATCAAAGTACACTTATCAAGACTCAACTCTAAGTTATTCTCTACAATGAATAATAGATGCTGAATGTATTATATTAGATCAATCTTATGTAAATGTGAACAACCTAATTGGCACATTTCCAATTACATTCTTAAAGAGAGGATAGCACTTGTATTGTGCACCCTGTGAAAGACAAAGACAGAAAGGGAGGATATGAGGAGCCAGGTAGAGGCTGATAGAGGTCACAGACCAAGGAAGGAAGACATTTAGAGGCAGGTTTAAAATTTCACATGAGTTTAAAACACATATAGTGCCCATGTTAATATAATAATACTATTGAGGATGCCCCGATTTGTTACCAGATACCCCCCTAATTCAAAGCCTCTTATAGAGGGTGAGGAGAGAAAGCAGAGATGAGAGGTGCTTCATACAGCATCTCCTGAACCAGTTAACCTCTACTTAGCTAGAAAATAGTGAACAAGCGGACAATGGAGCTGATATTCTAGCCTTCTAATCTGTCTCTCAGCAAACTAAAAGGATTCAGAGCTTAATCTAACTAATTTACTCAGACTGGTTTACACATGACTGTTAAGGGGCATTCACAGAACTGTTCCCTTGCCTAACCTGTCCACTAGTTTGCCCAGGAGGTGGTGCCTTATTGCTGGTAGTTTCCATATTGACCCTAAGGGAGTGGGAGGTAGAAAAGAAAGCACAAATCTTTAGTCATTTCAGGTCAGCATGAGATGGGGAATACTTTTGATCATTAATACTTTCTCATGATTAAAAGCAACCCATGGACATCGCCATTGTGGTAATTTGCGGTGTGAGTTGCCCAATTTACCCAATGTTTGGTTGGACAGCACCGTCCTCCTCAAAACGTGGGGTCAGGGGTAGCTGTAGCTGTACCTGTTCGTAAGCGTAGGGCCTCTGTGTCTGTGCCCCAGGGGCAGCCTGGGAAGAGCGGTAGGAGCTATACTGCTGGCCCTGACCCTGCTGGTACTGGGAGTAATGGGACGACGCACCCTGACCTGGACCTGGAGACCAAATCAGTCAATCAACCAAGTATTCAATCACTCTGACAGATGTAACAGTAAAACAATCATCTTCTCAAAATACCAATTTACTGATTTAATGTTCAATTCCCAACCATCTGCATCAACATGTCCATAGCAAAACATAGGCAAGTGCGCACCTGTGTGTGTGTTTCTTACCATAGCCCTGTTGCTGTGTGCTGTAGCCCTGCTGTGAGGGGTACTGTTGTTGGCTGAAGGGCTGCTGCTGACCTGAGCCATGCTGGTACTGGGCTTGCTGCTGACTGTACTGGGAGTTGCCTGGGGGTCAGAAGTAGGGATGTAACTACTTCAAGATTGACTTCAGACTTGTATTAAGCGGACTGTAGTTCCTCGTGGACAGATGCACATAACATAAATAGTAATCAAGCATCTGCTATATTTTACTTCTGGGCGTCTGAGATTAGGCCTAGTGTGGCAGATAGCTAGCAGCTACAATACTATCACAACCTTTATGCTTATTAGGCATGAGTCTGATGTGGTTTGGGAACATACCTCCTTCATAGTAGTGCTGTGAGGACTCGTCAAAGGGCCTCTCATAGCCCTGTTCGCCATAGGACGACTGTTGGTAGGAGTACTCGCCATGACCTGGAGTGGGCAGGAATGAGCACGTGCCAAAGCCACTCTATAATAAACAATGTGGATCCTCACACATATGCTAGAGAGCTTGGTCCTCTCACAGTTCATAAAGCTTATACATACATAGGTGTGCACCCATAAGATGACAAGAGCACAAACAGACATTTGCCGTGCCTCGGACACTCAAACTCACATTTAAACAAAGCACACACAAACACCCTACAATCAGTTGGGGCTTTGGGAAATCTCTGGGACCAACTGCAAGTTTAGGTACACCAAAGGGGAACACTATTAACAGAGACACACCAGGAGGTAACAGTTCTGGGACCAACCTCTGCACTTTGCCATAACAATCATAATCCATCCATATTATGACCGTACAAAAGACTCCCATTAAACTCCCACAAGAAGATAAAGAAAAGACAAGAAGCCAGAGGATTGATTTATTGAGTTCAGCGCTGAAGACAGGGCAGTGGGATAACACAGACGGGAAGGCATGTATATGTGTGTGTGTGATTGAGATGTCTGAAAGGTGTGGTTGTGTGTGTGAGGGTCAAGGCTCTGAATGATTACCATCAGGGTAATACTGCTGGTTTATGGGCTCACTGGAGCTCTGAGTGTGTCCATACTGCTCTCCGTAGAACTCGTCTTGTCCCATGTACTGCAGTGCACATCCTGCAAGACAGGCGACACCAGGATTGGTTAATCAGCTGGTCCGACCAATGGGGCTCTGTTGGTGACTAAAGGAGGCTGGGCCAGGACACTTTGGGAGTTGGAGAGTTGGAGGGGAGTGTCTGTGTGTTTGGTTTTACTATCCTTCTGGGGACCAGAAGTCCTCACAAGAATAGTAAACAAGGAAAATTCAGTGTGGACATTTCACTGGTTCCATGAAGGAAAATTACTATTTTAGGCTTGGGGGTTAGAATTAGGAGTTAGGTTTAGGAGTTAGGGTTAGGGCTTAAGGGTTAGGTAAAATAGGATTTGTTATTCAATTGTTTGGTCCCCACAAGGATAGTAAAACAAAAGTGTGTTGGTTCTTCTATCTTTGTGGGGACCAGAAGTCCTCACAAGGATAATGAAACAAGGAGAATTCAGACATGTGGGGACCTTTCACAAGTCCCAAGAAGGAAAATGACTATTTTAGGCTTAGGGGTTAGGTTTAGGATTATAATTAGGTTTAGGAGTTAGGGTTGAATCCTTAAATCCCCCAAAGTCCCTACAAGTAAGGTAAAACAAGGACAATTCTTCCTTGTGGGGACATTTCCCACATCCCCATGAAGACAAAGGCTATTTTAAGAATAGCGGTTAGGGTTACAATTAGAGTAAGTGGTTACTCTAGTTAGGTTTAGGGCTGGGGTTAAGGTTAGGGAAAATAGCTCCCCATGAGGATAGAATAGCATAATGTGTGTGAGTGTGAGAGAGAACGGGAGGCACGAGAGTGAGAGATGCACAATGCGTGCCTGCGTGCATTAGTATGTGCATGAGTGTGTGTCTGTGCGTATGAGAGTGAGAGAGAGGAGAAGTGGCGTCATATGGGTGCTAATGATGTCATGAGAAGCTTTTTTGTGGTTGAATGACTGAAGTTCAAGTAGAATTAGACTGAATACATGATAGTGTAGGAGGCGGTAAGTAGACTGAAGTCTCTTTGTTGAAACCCACGTATTCTGGTTTTCACTTATTTTGTTCCGAAGGATGGCTATTCCCTACTCTATCTGAAATGTGAATTGATAATGTTTGTGTTGGGAAGAAAATGCATCAAAGAACTGAAGGATTTTGGCTGCCATTTTAGTCTAATCATTCTCATTTCAGAATATTCAGCTCTATCCAAACCATGATCTGAAAAATTATAGATTCCTATGAGAATTAAAATAAATATTACTTTCTGAAAAGATCAATGACAGAGATGGAAGTTTTCAGAAATCTGAGCGGGTCAATCACATGAGAAAGCAGTGGTGTTGGTGGTGTTATTGGTGGTGTTGGTATTGGTGGTGTTGTTGGTGGTGGTGTTGTTGGTGGTCTGCAAAAACTACAGATGCCATTCCTTCCTTTTACATCACAAACTACCAACTCAAAAAAATATATTTATTTCTGTTGCCAAATGTATTGCTGGAAATATCGTTATATCTGCAAGATAGAAACTCACAGTCTCGCAAAATATAAATATTCTATAACATATTGATCCTAGGACGTAATGCAAAAGGACCATTATCACAGCAGTCAACAGCTAGAGAAGAAAGCATCTTCCATGGCAAAAGAAAGGCTTAAATGTCCCATTGATAAATATCCATTGTCAGAGATAAACTACACACCGGCAACAATTTGCCACAAAAAAAGTCTGACAGTGTTAGAAAGACAATCTCCAAGCGTGATATCCGACAATACAATACCCAATATCACCAGACACAGTCGAGAGAAGAGCCTTAGCAACAACCATTCGACCAATCAGAGGATGGCTTGTGAGCTGGTCACTTAACCCAACTCGGAGTCAGAACAATACAGTCCATGTAGACAGGACCCAGT
Source organism: Oncorhynchus clarkii lewisi (assembly GCF_045791955.1). Taxonomy (NCBI): domain Eukaryota; kingdom Metazoa; phylum Chordata; class Actinopteri; order Salmoniformes; family Salmonidae; genus Oncorhynchus; species Oncorhynchus clarkii. The sequence continues at coordinate 56,388,951 of NC_092162.1, read as the reverse complement.
GACTGTACCTGGACAAGCTGGGATAAGACCAGGGTAAGTCACAACATACAACCCAGGGCTAGTGACCTCTGTTGCCCTGGAGACAGTGTCTCAGAAATCCAGTACAGACAAGCTACTGACGAGTCTCTGTGAGGAACGTGTCTAGCCCACATCCCACACCAAACAAGGGGATGTTGGGGGACTATTTTTAGGCACATGCTGACACAGCGTGGGTAAAGTGATTTACAGAGACTGGGACTCCAAGTGACAACAGCCATAAATCTTCAGTCTGCTTCTTCCTAAAGTCATTGGCAGACCATTACCATAGGTCAGATCCTCTAGGCTACACACCTGCGATACCATGGTAACGTACGTGCATCATTGACAGATTACATCCACCCTACATATCATAGTCTGTTTTTTAGGCGCACACTTCCTAAACGCCTGCTAACTATTAACATCTCAAAGTTTCACCCCACATCCATGTCCTTTGCATTCACTTTGGCTACATCTTTCACAAGTAATCACCTACACCCAAAACCATACAGCCATCTTCTCCACCGATAGACCACAGTGAGCCACATGCATCCCTGCAGACTTAGCATGCCCCTGCAGCCCTTAACCAAAACGCAGCAGCCTGTAGGAACACAGAGAAAGACATGGTCACCTACCTTGCTGTCTGGGTCGGTAAGTCCCCATGGGCCTCTGGCTCACCATACTGTTGCCTTGTCCGCTCTGCCCCAACATGCCCATAGCAGTCTGTTGGCCCTGGTAGTGCTGCTGCCCGGCCCCAGTCTGGGACGACGGGTAATGAGGCTGCTGCATCATGGAGACTAGAGGATGGTGGGGGGAAGGGTCGTTATAGGGTGAGATCTTATACATCAACACACACACCCAATGTCAACATCATCATCGTCTTCATTATTGTCGTCATCATTCATAACCAGAACAGAAATTGGGGGAGTAAATCTCTGCAGTAAATGCAAAAGAAGCCAGAGAGGGGTCAGTGCATAAAACAGAGATAAATACACATTGACAACCAGGGAGACGAGGGCGGGCTGCAGGGATGCATGTCAGGGGTTAGAGGTCAGGAGAGGAGAGCCTGAAGCAGGGTGGTGACTGGGATTGGGGACGATACTAGACTCCAGAGGGAGGAAGGGGATGCCTAACAGTCTGATGAACTGAATATGTTTGGATCTTCTTGTCGTTCATATGGGACAATGCGATATTCAGAGGTTATGGATTGTGAAGTTCAAGCGTATAAAGACTAGAAAAGGTTTTCTAAAAGCTAGGGAAGAGAAGGGAGGTTATAGAGAACGATGTGGAAGAGTTGCGGAGGTGGAATACCTTCAGGGTTCCCTGGATCAGTCAATCATTCACTGGTGTCCTGTCTAAATCATTACAATCGTAATTTTCTAGAATCCTCAGAGAGAGCACAACTCCCTATCACTCCCTCCCTCTCTTTGCCCTGCTGAGAGCTAGGCCAAAACTACAACCTCACGCAAACTCCAGAATACACTCCACTCTCAGATTCACATCTTTCAGTCTAAGATTCATCCTCCAATGTTCATCCTCTCAGCTTCCCTTTCTCCTTGATCATCCCCCCTTCCCCTCCAGAGCTCTGACATTTACTGTAGTGGGGGCTGGCCAATCACACTCCCTGAGCTAGGAGTGGACTCGTCATTCACTAGTAACGTACTTAGCAACAAGACTCACTAGAGGCAAGCAAAATAGAACAGCCAAATTAGAAATCATGTATTTCCAAAGGAATTGTGTTTTCAATTATTGAATATCATTGGCTTTGATGGCATTTTGCTATGCCACTGGTCCTTGGTCTCTGGTTCCTCTGCACCTGGCTGGCTCACCTGGGTTGGACTGCATGTTGAGGTTGCTGCGGGAGGAGGAAGAAGAGGAAGAACCGTAGCCTGGGCTTGGGCCAGGCCCCTGGATCATGCTGCCCTGGGAAGAGGGGGGCACGGGGTGGCTGTAGCCCAAGGCTGAGCTGTGGGTGCTGGCCGGCAGGCTGAGGGACGTGGAGGAGGGCCCAGCCGGCTGTGTCTGACCCGCATGCTGCTGCTGCTGCTGCATGGGAGCGTGGCTGGGGCCTGACAACACACTGAGCAGTCAAAGCAGCCGGACCCTGAGGCACACGTAATGCCACCATGGCCACAGGCACCACGGAAACGCAACACATTCAGTTCATCGCTACACCACAGGAGGCTTGTGTAGGACTAAATTAAGAGGTTTGGGGTGCTGAGATTATGCAGAGACACTTAACGAGAGAAGAATTAGTGGAAACAAGGAGGGACAGATTGACAAGAGGAAAAAGACCTGTATGGATACATAAAGGTGCATCTCAATAGTCTAAAGCGGCTTCCTCTCCATTTTTTCATTCCTTAATGTGCAATACCATGAGAGAACTGGCCAGGTGAAAGTAAATGCACAGTTAGCATCTGCCAAATTGCATCCATTTATCCTGTCTTAAGGGATCAGTGCAGCTGAAGAAGATTATGAAGATATTAGAATAAGAAGCCACTTTAAACTATCAATATGTACCCATAAAATGATGTCTGCAGAGATGAGAAGACTTGAGATCTGAGATGCTGCCAAGCTATAGGGGGGTGAATTGGAGGGGCAGACAGACAGACAATGCAGCAGACAGTCAGTTGAGCAGAGAAACCAGCAGTGAGATTGTACACACGTACACACGTACAGACAAAGGTGTGTGAGTGTGTGTGGATGGAGGTGTGTGTGTGTGTTCGTGTGTGGAGATGGGGGTCTCACCATTGCTCATCTGACTCTGCATCATGGAGGGGGGGGGCAGGCCAGGTGTCATGGCGTCGTTGAGGTTACTCTGGGAGTGTATGGGCCCACTGCCCCCGTTCTGCCCCATCCCTCCAGGACCCATACTCCCCATGTTAGGGGTAGGAGGCTGGCAAAAAAGAAAGAGAGGAGAGATGTGAATTTACATCTCTCGAGAATTGTGTTACAGAAAAATAGCAGCTCTAAGGGTGAGGGAGGAAGAAAGACATTAAAAGAGAGGTGTGTGGTGAGAGAAATTGAGAGATAACGAGAGAGAGAGAGAGAAAAAAATGACTAAATTGCGTAACTCCATGCAGACTTACCGCAGGTAACAGTGACTGCATGTTCTGATTAGAATCTGCTATCGTGGCCAGATAGACCAGGTTTCTGTGAAGAATCTGCTGATACCTATCAAAGCACAGAAATACTTTAACATAATGACTATCATTAACCTGTGATATACTATCTTCATGCTTAAAACATCTTCATCCAAGTATACATCTGCTTTGACTGGAAACCTGACGTTGAACTACGTTCTATGTCGGGTAGAAATGAGCGTTTCAATCAGGAAAGTTTCCTCTCACGATCTCTACAAGCCAGAATGTTGAATAAAATACCATTTGAAAGTACTTTACCATTTGTCCGTGCGGTTGGTCCTTTTGGTTGTAGGAATGTGAGACAATATATCCACAGGAAAGTATAACTACACAACTTTCAAAGCGCTGGTAGGGCGTTCAAATTTCTATCACCTGAAGCATGTGTACAAGATAAACATACATCTACAGAAACATGCATACTTTCTTGAACTCTTGCATGTGTTTACAAGGTTCTGCGCATTATTGAAATGATAGACAGTTCAAATGCCTTGTTTAATTTTTCTGTAGATGTTATGTACAAACCTACTCATTCAAGGGTTTTTCTTAATTTTTCTTATTTTCTACATTGTAGAATAATAGTGAAGACCTCAAAACTATTAAATAACACATATGGAATCATGTACTAACCAAAAAAGTTTTAAATAAATCAAAATATATTTAAAGTAGGCACCCTTTACCTTGATGACAACTTTGCACACTCTTGGCATTCTCTCAACCAGCTTTATGTGGTAGTCACCTGTAATGCATTTCAATTAACTGGTGTGCCTTGTTAAAAGTTAATGCATTTGAGCCAATCAGTTGTGTTGTGACAAGGTAGGGGTGGTATACAGAAGATAGCCCTTTTTGGTAAAAGACCAAGTCCATATTATGGCAAGAACAGCTGAAATAAGCAAAGAGAAACGACAGTCCATTACTTTAAGACATGAAGGTAAGTCAATTCGGAAAATGTCAAGAACTTTCAAGTGCAGTTGCAAAAACCAAGTGCCATTTTGAAACTGAGGACCGCCACAGGAAAGGAAGACCCAGAGTTACCTCTGCTGCAGAGGATAAGTTCATTAGATTGCAGCCCAAATAAATACTTCACAGAATAAAAGTAACAGAGACATCTCAACATCAACTGTTCAGAAGAGACTGCGTAAATCAGGCCTTCATGGTCGAAGAAGAGACCTGCCTGGGCCAAGAAACACGAGCAATGGACATTTGACTGGTGGAAATCCAAATTTGAGATTTTTGGTTCCAACCGCCGTGTCTTTGTGAGACGCAGAGTAGTTGAACGGATGATGTCCGCATGTGTGGTTCCCACCGTGAAGCATGGAGGAGGAGGTGTGATGTTGTGGGGGTGCTTTGCTGGTGACACTGTCTGTGATTTATTTAGAATTCAAGGCACACTTAACCAGCATAGCTACCACAGCATTCTGCAGCAATATGCCATCCCATCTGGTTTGCGCTTAGTGACCAAAAACACACCTTCAGGCTGTGTAAGGGCTATTTGACAAATAAGTAGAGTGATGGTGCTGCATCAGATGACCTGGCCTCCACAATCACCCGACCTCAATCCAATTGACATGGTTTGGGATGAGCTGGACTACAGAGTGAAGGAAAAGCAGCCAACAAGTGCTCAGCATATGTAGAAACTCCTTCCAGACTGTTGGAAAAGCATTCCTCATGAAGCTGGTTGAGAGATTGTCAAAAGTGGGCAAAGCTGTCATCAAAATATTTAACACTTTTGGTTACTACCTGATTCCATGTGTTATTCAATAGTTTTGATGTTTTCACTATTATTCTGCAAATTAGAAAATAATAAAAATAAAGAAAAACCCTTGAATGAGTAGGTGTGTCCAAACCTTTAACTGGTACTGTATATGTATGTATGTATGTATGTATGTATGTATGTATGTACAGTGGGGCAAAAAAGTATTTAGTCAGCCACCAATTGTGCAAGTTCTCCCACTTAAAAAGATGAGAGGCCTGTAATTTTCCTCATAGGTACACTTCAACTATGACAGACAAAATTTGCAAATAAATTAATTAAAAATCCTACAATGTGATTTTCTGGATTTTTCCCCCTCATTTTGTCTGTCATAGTTGAAGTGTACCTATGATGAAAATTACAGGCCTCTCTCATCTCATCTCACCCAAATAATTTAATTACGCCTACTGTTCTGACTTGGTGGTGCACATGTAGCCTTTAACCTGTTTTAGAGAAATGTAAACATAGAATATTGTAAGAGCTTTCATTGTCTGCTTATATGCCCCTTGTTAATGGCAGTAAATGAGGCTGAATGAACTGAACTGTTTTGCTGCCAGACAAGGCACCACTGATAGCCAGGTGGAGCAGTGGTAAGACTTTGGGACTGCTGTTGGGACAGCTTTATGTAGGCCCTAACCGTTTGTGGGCCCAAAATGTCACAGTTAGAGTGCAATTCCTATATTGTTTAGTGTTGTATTGTGGATTGGCTTTGCTCGCATGCATCCAACCTTCTTTTTTTTCCCCCACCAAGATTTACATACTAAAATCGCCAACGCATGTATGTACAGTTGAAGTCGGAAGTTTACATGCACTTAAGTTGGAGTCATTAAAACTCGTCTTTCAACCACTCCACAAATTGCTTGTCAACAAACTATAGTTTTGGCAAGTCGGGTAGAACATATACTTTGTGCATGACACAAGTAATTTTTCCAACAATTGTTTACTGACAGATTATTTCACTGTATCACAATTCCAGTGGGTCAGGAGTTTACATATACTAAGTTGACTGTGCCTTTAAACAGCTTGGAAAATTCCAGAAAATTATGTCATGGCTTTAGAAGCTTCTGATAGGCTAATTTACATCATTTGAGTCAATTGGAGGTGTACCTGTGGATGTATTTCAGGGTCTACCTTCAAACTCAGTGCCTCTTTGCTTGACATCATGGGAAAATCAAAAGAAATCAGCCAAGACCTCAGAAAAAAAATCGTAAACCTCCACAAGTCTGGTTCATCCTTGGGAGCAATTTCCAAATGCCTGAAGGTACCACATTCATCTGTACAAACAACAGTACGCAAGTATAAACACCATAGGACCACGCAGCCGTCATACCGCTCAGGAAGGAGACGTGTTCTGTCTCCTAGAGATTAACGTACTTTGGTGCAAATCAATCCCAGAACAACAGCAAAGGACCTTGTGAAGATACTGGAGGAAACAGGTACAAAAGTATCTATATCCACAGTAAAACGAGTCCTATATCGACATAACCTGAAAGGCCGCTCAGCAAGGAAGAAGCCACTGCTCCAAAAACCACCATAAAAAAAGCCAGACTACAGTTTGGGGGACAAAGAACTGCAAATGGGGACAAATATCATAGCTTTTGGAGAAATGTCCTCTGGTCTGATGAAACAAAAATAGAACTGTTTGGCATATTTTTAAAGTGTGGAAAATGGCTTAAGGACAACAAAGTCAAGCCCTGACCTCATCCTGTAGAAAATGTATGGGCAGAACTGAAAGAGCATGTGCGAGCAAAAAGGCCTACAAACCTGACTCAGTTACACCAGCTCTGTCAGGAGGAATGTGCCAAAATTCACCCAACTTATTGTGGGAAGCTTGTGGAAGTCTACCCTAAACATTTGACCTAAGTTAAACAATTTAAAGGCAATGCTACCAAATATTAATTTAATGTATGTAAACTTCTGACCCACTAGGAATGTGATGAAAAAAAAACTGAAATAAATCATTCTCTCTACTATTATTCTGACATTTCACATTCATAAAATAAAGTGGTGATCCTAACTGACCTAAAACAGGGATTTTTTTACTAGGATTAAATGTCAGGAATTGTGAAAAACTGAGATAAAATGTATTTGGCTAAAGTGTATGTAAACTTCCAACTTCAACTGTATGTGTATATGTACAGTGCATTCGAAAAGTATTCAGACCCCTTGACTTTTTCCACATTTTGTTACATTACAGCCTTATTCTTAAATTAATTCACAAAAAAGATATAATCTTCAAACTACACACAATACCCAATAATGACAAAATGAAAACAGGTTTTCAGAATGTTTGAACATTTATTAAAAATAGAAAACAGAAATACCTTATTTACATACTGTACCGTTCAAAAGGTTGGGGTCACTTAGAAATGTCCTTGTTTTTTAAAGAAAAGCACATTTTTTGTCCATTAAAATAGCATCACATTAATCAGTGTAGACATTGGTAATGTTGTAAATGACTATTGTAGCTGGAAACGGCAGATTTTTATTGGAATATCTACATAGGCGTACAGAGGCTCATTATCAGCAACCATCACTCCTGTGTTCCAATGGCACGTTGTGTTAGCTTATCATTAGTTTATCATTTTAAAAAGCTAATTGATCATTAGAAAACACTTTTGCAATTATGTTAGCACAGCTGAAATCTGTTGTTCTGATTAAAGAAGCAATACAACTGGCCTTCTTTAGACTAGTTGAATGTCTGGAGCATCAGCTTTTGTGGGTTCGATTACAGACTCAAAATGGCCAGAAACAAATAACTTTCTTCTGAAACTCATCAGTCTATTCTTGTTCTGAGAAAGGAAGGCTATTCCATGCGAGAAATTGGCAAGAAACTGAAGATCTTGTACAACGCTGTGTACTAATCCCTTCACAGAACAGCGCAAACTGGTTCTAACCAGAATAGAAAGAGGAGTGGGAAGCCCTGGTGCACAACTGAGCAAGAGGACAAGTACATTAGAGTGTCTAGTTTGAGAAACAGACACCTCACAAGTCCTCAACTGGCAGCTTCATTAAATAGTATCCGCAAAACACCAGTCTCAACTTTAACAGTGAAGAGGCGACTCCGGGATGCTGGCCTTCTAGGCAGAGTTGCAAAGAAAAAGCCATATCTCAGACTGGCCAATAAAAATAAAAGATTAAGATGGGTGAAAGAACACAGACACTGGACAAAGGAACTCTGCCTAGAAGGCCAGCATCCCGGAGTCGCCTCTTCACTGTTGACGTTAAGACTGTGGTACCACCTGTGGTAATTTCAATTGATTGGACATGATTTGGAAAGGCACACACCTGTCTATATAAGGTCCCACAGTTTACAGTGCATGTCAGAGAAATTGTCCATAGAGCTCCGAGACAGGATTGTGTCAAGGCACAGATCTGGGGAAGGGTACCAAAATAATTCTGCAGCATTGATGGTCCCCAAGAACACAGTTGCCTCCATCATTCTTAAATGGAAGAAGTTTGGAACCATCAAGACTCTTCTTGGAGCTGGCCGCCTGGCCAAACTGAGTAATAGGGGGAGAAGGGCCTTGGTCAGGGAGGTGACTAAGAACCAGAAGGACAACCATCTCTGCAGCAGTCCACCAATCAGGCCTTTATGGTAGAGTGGCCAGACGGAAGCCACTCCTCAGTAAAAGACACATGACAGCCCACTTGGAGTTTGCCAAAAGGCAGCTTAAGGACCCTCAGATCATGAGAAACAAGATTCTCTGGTCTGATGAAACCAAGATTTTCAGCGGCAGGGACTGGGAGACCAGTCAAGATCGAGGGAAAGATGAACGGAGCAAAGTACAGATAAATCCTTGATGAAAACCTGCTCCAGAGCACTCAGGACATCAGTCTGGGTTGAAGGTTCACAACAACCCTAAGCAGACAATGCAAGAGTGGCTTTGGGACAAGTCGCTGAATGTCCTTGAGTGGCCCAGCCACAGCCCGGACTTGAACCCGATCGAATATCTCTCTCTCTCTCTCTCTCTCTCTCTCTCTCTCTCTCTCGGGAGAGGCATGGGAGCCTGGCTAGCCAGCTGAGGCATAGGAGCCCGACGATCCGGCTGGGGCGTGAAAGCCTGCCGATCCCGCTGAGGCGTGGGAACCCAGTGATCCGTCTGAGGCATAGCAGCCTGATGAGCCGGCTGGACGTAAATCCCTGACGATCCGGCTGAGGCCTGACGTAGGATGAGTGCCTCCCGAGCCAAGGAGGGGGAGTGGAAACAGGCGTGACAGGTATGTGTATGTATATATGTAATTGTATGTATGTATATTATTTACTGCTCTAAGGATATAATTACTGTGTGGATAACCTTGTTTATTATTATGTATTGATTTTTATCTTTAATTTTGTTCACTTTTTATGTGATGCGCACAGCAGAAAACCCCGGAAGAACAATTATCACTGAATTATCACAGTTAATTATTAACCGGGGCAAGAAACCTCTCTAGCCAGCTAGGGCGTGACAGGCCGACGAGCTGGCTTAGGCACCCCCGGGTCCATCGGTGGCGGCCCCCGGACCCAACGTTACCACCAACCGGAAAGCCAGCACTCCCCGAAGCTTCGTTTGGGGGCTTCAGCATTCTGTAAAGACCGACGCCAGAGATGAGAAGCCGGTACCGGGAGTCAACATTTAATCAGGAAACAGACAATGACCAAGACAAGAACAGCGTCAGCACACGGGTACAAAACGACAAACGGCAATTAATGTTGAAGCAGGGAACCAGACAGATATAGGGGAGGTAATGACAGAGGTGATTGAGTCAAGGTGAGTCCAATAATCGCTGTTGCGCGTGACGGGGGAAAGGCAGGTGTGCGTAATGATGGTGGCAGGAGTGTGTAATGTGGGGAGCCTGGCGCAAGGCGCCAGGGAGGGGGAGTGGGAACAGGCGTGAAAGGTATGTGTATGAATATATGTAATTGTATGTATGTATATTATTTACTGCTCTAATGATATAATTACTGTGTGGATAACCTTGTTTATTATTATGCATTGATTTTTATCTTTAATTTTGTTCACTTTTTATGTGATGCGCACAGCAGAAAACCCCAGAAGAACAATTATCACTGAATTATCACAGTTAATTATTGTATTGTTTGTTTATGTGTCAATTAATCCCATAAGGGATGGGTTGCCAACTGGCGATTTGATGCGAAAATAAAAAGTAATTCATTCATTCATCAGAACTTTGAAAAGTTTATTTAATTATACTTTCCTGTGGATATATTGTCTCACATTCCTACCGCCAAAAGTACCAACTGCACGGACAACCGGTAAAGTATGTTAAAAAATAATTTAATTCAACATCAGGAAAGGAAACTTTCCTGATGCAAACACTAATTTCTGCCCAAAGTGGAATTCAATGCAATTCAACATCGAGTTTCCAGGCAAACATCTGCTATACAGTAACCTATAACATGCATATGTGCACAACAGTAGGCCTATGAAGACAGATGTGACACCTACTGTGTGCATTCTGCTGTTTTTCCTTTGTTCTGGTAATCCATTATACATTGTATCAGATGGTGATTTTCATCCAGCATCTTTGGGAGGTAAAAAAAAAAGGTAACACCTCACTTGACACACAGCGTCATAACACGTTATGTCATAACAGCTGGCATAACCTGTTATAATATGGTCATAACACTGTCATGACACACACATTATATATATATATATATATATATATATATATATATATATATATATATATATATATATATATATATATACACACACACACACACAGTAGTGGCCAAAAGTTTTGAGAATGACACAAATATTAATTTTCACGCAGTATGCTGCCTCAGTTTGTATGATGGCAATTTGCATACACTCCAGAATGTTATGAAGAGTGATCAGATGAATTGCAATTAATTAATTAATCCCAAAAAAACATTTCCACTGCATTTCAGCCCTGCCACAAAAGGACCAGCTGACATCATGTCAGTGATTCTCTCGTTAACACAGGTGTGAGTGTTGACGAGGACAAGGCTGGAGATCACTCTGTCATGCTGATTGAGTTTGAATAACACCCTGGAAGCTTCTAAGGGAGGGTGGTGCTTGGAATCATTGTTCTTCCTATGTCAACCATGGTTACCTTCAAGGAAACTAGTGCCATCATCATTGCTTTGCACAAAAAGGGCTTCACATGCAAGGATATTGATGCCAGTAAGATTGCACCTAAATCAACAATTTATCGGATCATAAAGAACTTCAAGGAGAACGGTTCAATTGATGTGAAGAAGGCTTCAGGGCTCCCAAGAAAGTCCAGCAAGCACCAGGACCGTCTCCTAAAGTTGATTCAGCTGCGGGATAGGGGCACCACCAGTACAGAGCTTGCTCAGGAATGGCAGCAGGCAGGTGTGAGTGCATCTGCACGCACAGTGAGGCAAAGACTTGTAGGATGGCCTAGTGTCAAGAAGGGCAGCAAAGAAGCCACTTCTCTCCAGGAAAAACATCAGAATCTGATGATTCTGCAAAAGGTACAGGGATTGGACTGCTGAGGACTGGGGTAAAGTCATTTTCTCTGATGAATCCCCTTTCCGATTGTTTGGGGCATCCGGAAAAAAGCTTGTCCGGAGAAGACAAGGTGAGCGCTACCATCAGTCCTGTGTCATGCCAACAGTAAAGCATCATGAGACCATTCATGTGTTGGGTTGCTTCTCAGCCAAGGAAGTGGGCTCACTCACAATTTTGCCTAAGAACACAGCGATGAGTAAAGAATGGTACCAACACATCCTCCGGGAGCAACTTCTCCCAACCATCCAGGAACAGTTTGGTGATGAACAATGCCTTTTCCAGCATGATGGAGCACCTTGCTATAAGGCAAAAGTGATAACTAAGTGGCTCAGGGAACAAAACATCGATATTTTGGGTCCATGGCCAGAAAACTCCCCAGACCTTAAACTTAGAACTTGTGTTCAATCCTCAAGAGGCGGGTGGACAAACAGAAACCCACAAATTATGACAAACACCAAGCATTGATTATGCAGAATGGGCTGCCATCAGTCAGGATGTGACCCAGAAGTTAATTGACAGCATGCCAGGGCGGATTGCAGAGGTCTTGAAAAAGAAGGGTCAACACTGCAAATATTGACTCTTCGCATCAACTTCATGTAACTGTCAATAAAAGCCTTTGACACTTACGAAATGCTTGTAATAATAGTTTAGTATTCCATAGTAACATCTGACAAAAATATCTAAAGACACAGAAGCAGCAAACTTTGTGGAAATTAATATTTGTGTCATTCTCAAAACTTTTGGCCACGACTGTATATATATATATATATTTAGACATATATTTTATGGCTGGTTATGACACCTACATAATAGTGTAAAAACCCACAAAACCTAATAGTGTAAAAACCCACAAAACCTATCACACAAGGCAAAACATTCCATTACACCATAGCCTACTTTTCAACATTCTGTTTATTCTGTTTAACATTTTGTTAATTATCATTGCAATTGCTCGCACATTGTTGTCAGACATGCACCTACCCCAATGCTCTGTTGCTGATGACTGGAATGAATGCAGGAGCAGATGTTAGGAGTGTGTATTGGAGGTGAAGTCAGGTGCAGGAGAGCAGAGTGTAGTGAACAGGCGCACTTTTTATTCCGGGCAAAATGATAATAATAATGCCGAAAACACAGAACATAGACAAAAAGTAATGCGAGTAACAATATCCACAATATCAAAATACACATAGCACAAACAATCCTACACAAAGACATGATGGGGAACAGAGGAATAAATACATATGAATTGATTGGGGAATGAAAACCAGGTGTGCAGGGAACAAGACAAAACAAATGGATACGTGAAAAATGGAGTGGCGATGGCTAGAAAGCCAAATGCCGCCGGAACAAGGAGAGGAACCGACTTCGGCGGAAGTCGTGACAGCAGATGTCAGGAGAAGGACAAGGCACCCTCTTCTTGACTGATGACTGATATAAGGGCTTGTACATGATAGGCCTATCTGGCTTATATGATTATGATCAAAAATAGTATATTATTAGTCCAAGTAAAGTGACACAGGATGGTTATAATTCTTCTTGACAGTGTCATAAAGTGTATTTTCTACAAGTTAATTAAAATATGATGAAAAAAAACATGACTGTAAAGAATTCATTACCACATCAAAGGACTTGAGAAACAAACTTTCAAACCAAAGAAAATGTTATTCCCTGCCAATAAATTATTTGAATAAATGACACCTACACTCTTATGTCAGTGTCAGAACCAGCCATAAGATAACGCAATATACACTATATGACTAAAAGTATGTGGACACCTACTTGTCAAACATTTAATTCCAAAATCATGGGGATTAATATGGAGTTGGCCCACCCTTTGCAGCTATAACAGCCTCCACTCTTCTGGGAAGGCTTTCTACTAGATGCTGGAACATTACTGTGGGGACTTGTTTCCATTCAGCCACAAGAGCATTAGTGAGGTCGGACACCGATGTTGGGCAATTAGGCCTGGCTCGCAGTCTGCGTTCCAATTCATCCCAAAGGTGTTTGATGGGGTTGAGGTCAGGGCTCTGTGCAGGCCAGTTAAGTTCTTCCACATTGATTTCGACAAACCATTTATGTATGGACCTCGCTTTGGGCATGGGGGCATTGTCATGCTGAAACAGGAAAGGTCCTTCCCCAAACTGTTGCCACAAAGTTGGAAGCACAGAATCAGCTAGAATGTCATTGTATGCTGTATAATTAATATTTCCCTTCACTGGAACTAAGGGGCCTAGCACGAACCATGAAAAACAGCCCCAGACCATTATCCCTCATCCACCAAGCTTTACAGTTGCATTGGGGGAGGTAGTGTCCTCCTGGCGTCCACCAAACCCAGATTTGTTCGCCGGATTGCCAGATGGTGAAGAGTGATTAATCACTCCAGATGCTCCAGAGTCCAATGGTGGCGAGCTTTACACCACTCCGGCAAACGTTTTGCATTGCGCATGGTGATCTTAGGCTTGTGTGCAGCTGCTCGGCCATGGAAACCCATTTCATGAAGCTCCCGACTAACAGTTATTTGGCTGATATTGCTTCCAGAGGCAGTTTGGAACTCAGTAGTGAGTGTTGCAACCGAGGACAGACAATTTCTACATTCTATGCACTTCTGCACTCGGCAGACCCATTCTGTGAGCTTGTGTGGCCTACCACTTCGCGGCTGAGCCGTTGATGCTCCTAGATGTTTCCACTTCACAATAACTGCACTTACAGTTGGCTGGAGCAGCTCTAGCAGGGCAGAAATTGGCGGACTGACATGTTGGGAAGGTGGCATCATATCACGGTGCCAGGTTGAAAGTCCCTGAGCTCTCCAGTAAGGCCATTCTACTGCCATTGTTTGACTATGGAGATTGCATGGCTGTGTGCTCGATTTTATACACCTGTCAACAACAGGTGTGGCTGAAATACCTGAATCCACTGGGTGTCCACATACTTTTGTATATATAGTGTATGTCACAACAGGTGCAAATATATGGGTCATGACCATATTATGACAGGTTATGACAAGTTATGTCAGCTATTATGACATATTATGATCGTGTCATGACACTGGGTGCCAAGTAAAGTGTTACCAAAAAAAAACGTTAGAGTAGTTTACTATAATGTTACTACACTATAATAAATTGTCCTGAATACTCCCCCCCCCCTTTCTTGCTCAACACAATTATCTGGGTCGGATGTTTTTCTTGGAGCATCATTAACGTCGCAGAAGAGACGGTTTCAGTGGAACGGAGCCATTGTTTATTTTTTTCCCTGCAACTCAAGTCTTTCATTATCTTCAGCCAATCATAACATTCCGTCATCAGTGACAAAAAAAAAAACAGAGTGAACTAGAAAGGAGAACCTGTGCTGTCCTCTATTAACTACGGTACGCATATCCAAATTAAGCGCTCTAACCGTGTTTGATTAAAATACTTCCAGATGCCCTAAAACATTTGAAAGCCACCCTAAATTAATGCAATGCCTGCCTGATTCCCTCTAGGTTTAACAAAGGTCCAAGGATGTTGCACGTAGGCTCAAAACTGTCCCGTAATCCACACACCTTCCATGAATCACTCTCTGTCGCCAATGTCAGACTATCCGTTCATCGAGTGCACGTGCCTCTTACCACTCATTGGCTGTCCAAATAATTATCACTAGTCTACTCTCACGTCTCTGTCACGGCTTGCTATTTTTGGTAACAATTTGGAGTATGGTTTTCAAAAGAAACAATATTGATCCAAGAAAAAAATCACTCGCAACAGTTCACAAATATCCTATGAAGGGCATGCACCAGAATAAGCAATATTTCAGTCAGACTCGGAACAAACTTGCATATTTTTCTAGGATGTTTATGCTCTATTATTAGACAACATTGATGTTTTAACGCATAACATAGTAGCCGTTATGTAAGCTTACATAGAAAGACACACTGAAGTTTTAGGGGGCAACGGAAACAACAACAAAAAGTAGCCTTTGAGTAATGTCAATCTGTTTTAATAGTGTCATATCCCCTCGCTGTTTGCCTCGCTCTACTGTACCAGTTGCCTTCTCTGTGCTGATGTTCACTACTTTCCCACCATTGACACTGACTGACTATGCAAGCTCTCAAGTCGACAAAATATGTCATATTTGACGACGTAATGGAGCAAAAAGAAATAGCATTACCTTTTGTATAGTTTGTTGTGTCACCTCCCCTTTGCTCCTTGGGCGCGCCGATGAAAATGCAACCGACATTGTGATATTAGGAAATGGAAAAAATGAAAAGCCTATTTTTATTGTAATATGTAGCTTATATCTAGCGCGCAGACCTCTATAACATAGTTGCCCTCTATAACATAGTTAGGTTTCCCATTTTATGAAAATCATAGGGGTGTGTGAACCCCTGGATTACACCAAAATGAAAAGAAATTACGAATAAACAACAATATTCTCCTGGACGCAAATTGATAGTTTACTCTACATTTGGTGATGTTGCAAAGATGGAGAGTTCCATAATGTCTATGAAAAGATTCGCTTTGATCGAGACGCTCACTCAGTATTTTTTTGGTATAAACCAGACATAGGCTGCAGGCTGCAGTAGATTTTTTCTCACAGTAGTAGGGTCGTCCCTAGTTACCACAGCCACAAAGTCCTAAACCCCGCCCATTTCTACAATTTGTTTTCTTAAAATGTGATTTTAAACATAACCCTAACCTTAAATTAAGACCATAAAGCAAATTTTTGTTTTCATAAATGTTTACTATATATCCAGACAACCCAGTAGTAGAGGCAAAGACAGTACAGTAAGAAGACCACAGAGAGAAGAGGTAACCCAGACACGTCACATGGCTATAAAGCTGATGGAAGCATCCGTTTAGAACGTTCTCACCACGAAATATGGTAGTGAGTTTACTGTTCATTTTTATTGTTTATTTCACTTGTGTATATTATCTACCTCGCTTGCTTTGGCAATGTTAACACATGTTCCCCATGCCAATAAAGCCCCTTGAATTGAATTGAATGGAAGTCCAGTCGCGGGTAGTGAGAGAGAGTGGAACTAGATGAAACCGAGCCGACATTATTTCTTATCCATGAGACATCTGATCTCAATACCTTTGTCTGTTCCCAAAACTAGAATCTGTTACGAACACAGTGCACTAAGTTGTAAAATATCGCGTTGTTAAGAAGGAATGAATTTAGTTTGTACACACGCGCACTTCACAGACGTGTCGAGCCCTAACGGTAATATGCAAATACATGCTACAACGCGACAATAGGATTTCACCAGCTAGTACTTAGCTTTTCCGATCTCCTTGCTCCGCTCACAATGCTTCATTTACGCCCACTGTGAACGACACAGATGAACTATCTTGGCTTAGTTATATCTTTGCTAAAACTGCTTCTCCAATAACTGCTTCTCCTTCTCCCATCACACTTGTAGTAGATGTCATGGCAACGTTGGATAGCTAAACTAATTCGTAAAAACACGAAATCGGGTCCTTTCGCGCCGAATTTCGCAGGTGCAGGGCCAAAATTCATAAAACCTTAAGAAGCAATTTCTTGTTAACTGACATTTTTTTCTTAACTATATACTATATATTTCCTACTGGGATTACTGTTCTAAAACATGTTCTTGGGTTTAAAATAATCAATACTGAAACTTTCAAATGAACTTTGTGAGTGAATGAAACATGTTCAATTGCTTTCATGCACTTATTCTCTCACTGCCTGAGTTTAAGACAAGGGTTTAGCTATCTTGGAATTAAGAAGAAATCTAAAAACGTTATTTTCAAGAATCAAATTTCTTCTTAACTTTTACTAAATGAGAAACAAGCTAAATAGCTTAACAACATTTCCAAGATTAACTTTCTTTGTCAATCTATTGTTAAGGAAAAAATGGCAGTTAAGAAGAAATGTCTTCTTAAGGTTTTGTGAATCTGGGCCCTGGTCTGTTTCACAAGCTATACCCGGAAGTCTTGCAATGTTGCGCCTCTGGGTTTAGAAACGTATTTTTTTTTTAACTAACAGTAACATGCAAAACATAAACAAAACAGCCAAAGAGATTCCACAAAGAAATTCATTTAAAAATAAAACTAATCCACATTATATCAATTCGAATACAGACATGTATCGAATACTTTTTTTTTTTTTAAATGTTTTGAATACGTTTTAATGACTCTAAATAGTTTTCCAAATCAGACTTTAAAAAAAAAGAAAAGGGGATTTTTCTTCATAAATTTTGATTTGGGTATGAAAAATTATCCTAATAAAATAAAGAGATTTATGACATACTCACGTTCAATTGTGGAATCAATGTAGTAAAATGATTTGTCAAACAAAGTTTCAACGGTTGTATGCAATTTGAGGCCAAGATACAGTTTTACATCAGTCCAGAAACGGTGGTATGGGTGTTTTTTGATTCACTACGCTCGCTCTCCAACGTAAATAGAGACAGGTTGATGGCCGCAATAAATCAGACGATGGCTGTTCCACAGAATCACAGATAGAACAATTACACAGATATTTCACCGGATGTGTAAGTGTGAAGCACCCGGTTGGCGTTTCAACTCACTACTAAATATGGTGATGAGGAAGCCTAGTGTCCGGCAGTGGGAGAAGATGGATTTTGGCCGACATTATGCAAATGTTTTCATTTTTCCCAATACAGGTTTCTGTTCCCAAAACTAGAATCTGTTACGAACCGAGTGGGCAAGGTTTGATAGATTTGACCTTTTGCCAAATTGCGTTGTTTAGAAGGAGTGCAAGGGCGAATTTAGTTATTGCACAACCGCACTTTACAGAGTAGGCATCGTTCCCTAACGGAAATATGCAAATACGTGCAAATACATGCCCCAATAGTATCTCGCTAGCTCGTGCTTGGTTGTTTCCTTCAGTCTGATTACTTTCACTTTTGTTTACAGAGCGTAGGCAAGCCAAGGACACAGAAATAATATTGTATGTAAAAGTGAATTGAATGAAAGATGAGCTACGATCGTGCCATCACAGTGTTCTCACCTGATGGCCACTTATTCCAGGTGGACTACGCACAGGAGGCGGTCAAAAAAGGTTCAACTGCTGTAAGTACCACGTTATGTTCTTAAAGTTCCAATGCTCCATTTTTTAAATCTCAATATCAAATCATTTCTGGGTAACAGTACCTTACTGTAATTGTTTTAAATTAAAATTGTTAAAAATAAACTAAGATAGCTTCTTAGAAAACAAACTACTCTTTAAATATTGAAATGGCTTTTGGGTCAAGCATGCCACCATGTAGCCTATCAAAGAGAAGTGCATGGTGGGAACCAAATTGAGCTCCAACTGGCGTAACTGTATCAATTGTGCCTAATTATTTTACAGGTTGGAGTGCGAGGAAAAAATGTTGTTGTTCTAGGAGTGGAGAAGAAAACTGTTGCCAAGCTCCAAGAAGACAGGACAGTGCGCAAAATCTGCTCCTTGGATGACAATATCTTCATGGCCTTTGCAGGTAAATGTTAAACATAGGATAGTGCACACCAAACCACAGACGGTGTCAAGTGGTGATTGAAAATATGTAATTACCATGTCTGGTATCATTTATGTCATCAACATTTGAGTACCTTCAAAAAGTATTCACACCCCTTGACTTTTTCCACTGTTACAACCTGAATTTAAAATGGATTAAATTGAGATTTGGCACTGGCCTACACACAATACCCCATAATGTCAAAGTGTAATAATGTTTAGAATTTTTACAATAATTATTCTCAATAAGTATTCAACCCCTTTGTAATGACAAGCCTAAATAAGGTCAGAGGTAAAAATGTACATAACAAGTCACATGAATTGCATGGACTCTGTGCAATGTGTTTAACATTAATTTTGTATGTCTACCTCATCTATGTGCCCCCACACATAGAATTATATGTAAGGCCTCTCAGTCAAGCAGTGAATTTCAAACACAGATTCAACCACAAAGACCAGGGAGGTTTTCCAATGCCTCGCAAAGGGCACCTATTGGTAGATGTGTATAAAAAAAAATACAGACATTGAATATCCCTTTGAGCATGACGTTATTAATTACACTTTGGATGGTGTATTAATACACCCAGTAACTACAAAGATACAGGCGTCCTTCTTAACTCAGTTGCCAGAGAGGAAGGAAACCGCTCAGGGATTTCACATTGTAGTTACTTCACAACACTAACTTAATTGACAGTGAAAAGGCCACTTGTACAGAATAAAAATATTCCAAAACATGCATCCTGTTTGCAACAAGGCAGTAAAGTAATGCTGCAAAAAATGTGGGAAAGCAGTTAACTTTTCATCCTGAATACAAAGTGTTATGTTTGGGCAACTCCAATGCATTACGGAGTGCCAATCTCCATATTTTCAAACAGTGGTGATTACATCACGTTATGAGTCACTTTACAAATTACCTTGACTAACCTGTACCCCCGCACATTTACTCGGGACCTGTACCCCCTGTATATAGCCTCGTTAAGGAATTTACTTGTTAGTTTTTTTTTCACTTTAGTTTATTTTGTAAATATTATCTTAACTCTTTCTTGAATTGCATTGTTTGTTAAGGGCTTGTAAGTAAGCATTTCAGCACATGTGACAAATAAAATGTGATTTGATTTGTATGCTTGTAATCATTAAGGAATGGGGAGTTTGTTTTTAAAAACAATGGCAAGGCCTGAAAATGGTTGTTTAGCAATGATCAACAACCAATGAAAGAGCTTAAAGTATTTAGAAAATTATTTTAAAAAATAGCCAAATGTTGCACAATCCATGTGTGGAAAGCGCTTACTTACACAGAAAGACTCACAGCTGTAATCGCTGCCAAAGGTGATTCTAACATGTAATGACTCAGGGGGTTGAATACTTATCTAATCATGTTGGTTTAATTTGTGTGTTTTTCTTCCTCTGACATTAGTATTTTGTGTATAGTTCACAAATTTGAATTAAACCCATTTTAATCCCACTTTAACAAAATGTGGACAAAAGTCAAGGGGATAAAATACTTAAGGCACTGTAGGCCTACTTTGAATGATACATGTAATGTTACTGCTGAAATTTAGCAAATTGATTTTACACCAAGTTGGGTGAGGTGTTTCATTGGTGTAACATACTTCCTCCTTATCCAATGGCCTGCAGGATTGACTGCCGATGCCAGGATCATTGTTAACAGGGCCAGGGTGGAGTGTCAGAGTCACAGGCTCACAGTAGAAGACCCTGCAACAGTAGAGTACATCACACGCTACATCTCCAGCATAAAACAGGTACCACCCGCCCACCCATCCACCCGTGCGGATTCGTCATTTCTATATATATATATTTTCCGACTTTCAGCGATACACCCAAAGCAATGGGCGAAGGCCCTTTGGCATCTCCTCCCTCATTGTGGGGTTTGATTTCGATGGAACACCCCATCTGTACCAAACAGACCCCTCAGGAACATACCATGCCTGGAAGGTAGGGGTGTTTTTCTGACCCATACATTGAATCATTGATGAGATGCTTCAAAACATGAAAAATAAAATGTGGTTGTGTACATAGGCAAATGCTATTGGAAGATCTGCCAAGACTGTCCGGGAGTTTCTAGAGAAGAACTATAAAGAGGATATGGAGTCCGATACAGACACCATTAGGCTTGCCATCAGAGCGCTACTTGAGGTGAGGCTTACACCACTTTAGAACATTTGACGGCGACAATGTAGTGATTGGAACACAAAGCACAGATTTTCCTCCATCAAAGTTTGCACCCTGTGTTCGCAGGTTGTCCAGTCAGGGGGAAAGAACATTGAGCTAGCCATTATGAAGCGGGATGAATCAATGAAGGTCTGTTTGAAATCATGACATCTTAGCAAATCCAGAGGATCTCACCTGTGTAATAGTGCAACAACGTTCCCCTAATTATTTATTTTCCACTGTAAATAGATTCTGGTCCAAGAGGAAATTGAGGAATATGTCACAGCTATTGAAACAGAGAAACAAAAGAAACCATGAACACTTTGACAACAAAACAAACATGTGCCTTTGCATCAGGAATCTCATCATTTACATGAATTCTCATTGTTTCTCTAGCCATTTCTGGAGGGACCCCCAAGGATTGCATATTTTTGTTCTAGTCCGGCATAAACACTTGATTTGACTAATCAGCAGACTATTGTTTGGTTGAATCAGGTAGGCGATGGTAGTGCTGGTAGACTCCAGTGCTCAAGGTGTTAAGACCATAACAAAATGCTCCCACCCTGGGAGTCCCAATGGAATGGATTGAGAAACACTGGTGCCCTAATGGATCACATGCAATCTTAAGATTTTACCTTATTCTTGCAATGTAAAATATCTGCATTTAAAAACTACAACATCCACCTAGTATCATTGAACAGAGAACAAGTGAATAAGCAATTTCCCATGTTTATTTGAGTTGTAACAATTGAACACTTATTTTCTCAAAATGATAGAAAACAAACCAATACATGGGAATTCAATATTTTTAACAGACATGGTCTGTTTTAATTAAGTTAAGTATAATTATATTAAGTAATATTTACAATATCATGAAGTATTTTACCCTCACCAGTTTCACCTTCAAATTGATCCCTTGAACAGTTTAGGAAGTTTGCATGTCATCCATTTATCCAAATACAGAAAAGGATGAAAAGCACAAGCAAATTCAAAACAATGTCAAAAGCCAAAATGTACCTTAGGCTCAAAGAAAATAAAGAAAAAGCAAAGCATTTCACTTCTCATATAGTTATTCAGGTGTGGGGTCCCAAGAGTCAAAATAAATTCTCATTACAAAACACTTCATGATGGCAGAGAAAAATAATGGAATGCAAAATGTTACATTTTGGTTAACTACAAAAACTAAAGTACATACACAACCAACCACAGTGGCAATTCATGCACAGTAACCCAAGCATCAAACGAGGCCTGCAGGGTTAAAAGAAAAAATATTACTAGCCTTGCCTGGTTACTCAAATCGCAAGCAATATATACCCAGGCTTTTGAATAAACATACGTCCTTACTCACTTGACCCTCACAGCCTCCCAGTTCGCTGGGAGGGCCGGCGCTGTGCGGACCCTAGCCCTCGCCGGCCGCGGTAGCCCCCACGGAACCTCAGGAAGCGACCAGGAACCCCAAAGGTCTCAACGTTCAGCTTCCTCTCCTCTGCCCTGGTAGTGCGTCTGGGTCATAGTGTAACATGATTAGACAAGCACAGAGATTAGTCAGATCTTCATAAGCATTTTGTGACACATGAAATTGACAGCACAATACATAGTCACTTTCAGAGCACATCTATAAAATAAACATGGTCACCTGGATTTATGGTCTGACGAGATGTTGTCAAAGAAGGATTTGGCCTTGTCATAGTAGCACTTGGGCCCAAATGGATCCCTCTCCACTGTCTTCTCACCAGTGTCTACTTCTGGTTTCGCCTTCCCTTCATCCTGTGTTTCTAGTGAAGATGCAAGCATGGATGAACAATGAACAAAATCATGGTTCTGAAATGCTTGCAGATGATACCAAATAATATTTTTGTAGGATACATTTCCGCCAGAGTTATAAGTCCCCTTCTTGCATTAATTTCCCCAATCAGTGATGGCCAAATCATGAGCTAATGGTTGCCTAATGCATGATCACAGTCATGGTCAAATTGCCACATTCCTGCAACTACAGTACAAAGCACGAAGGCCCATTGGTCACGGACATGTGGTTATTTTAATGCAACCAACCTTTGATGTTCAACTTGTCCTGCATCTCCCGCTCTAGCGCTTCCTTGTCGAACTGGGCATTTGCAGAATCAAAGTCGAAGTCTGACTCAAACTTGAGGGTGCTGGGCATGGAGCTCTTCACAAGGAGCTGGCCCCGATTACGATTCCTGGGCCTACGAGCTCCTGCAGGACAAAAATGGAAAGAATGATAAGTCATTCATTCTAAGGTATGAGAAATTCTATAACAAAATGGTTTACTATACAACCATCCAGAGCAAATTAGATTTGTCCCTGGCCTAAGAGCTAAAAAAAAGGGGGGGGGGGGGGGGGTCACCTTGTCTCCTCCTTGGTGGTAGCCTGTTCTCGTCATTGGCTTGGGAAGTTGTACGCCGAAGCTGTACATCGGAGCCACCTGATGGTAGAAAACTAGTTGCAAATCACAATACATAGTCCGTTTTACAGTATGAATGCATGTTTTTCCACAGGGGTAATTTTTTATTACATCTACAACTTAACCAGAGCAAACAAGTGAAATGACATCAGTTAAATTCAAAATCAGGCATTATGCCAATGTATACTATGGGAAGTAGTGCATCTTCTACAATGCAAAAGCTGAACACACATTCAGGTCCTTTCTATTTTTCATATTCTACAATGCATTTCTTTATCCTTATTTTACAAGCATAAAGTAAATACAGAGGAGCCCCCCCCCCCCATATCAGCCTGAAGTACCACCAGCTCATCCCGGCTTGCTCCCAGTCTGCTTACTGCCTGGTCCAGAACGTCTCTGGGGCTGTGGGCTCCCTCGTGCAGCTGGCTGCATGGGCCTACTGGTCTCCCTGCGCTGCTCCTGAGACAGACTCTGACCTTTCTTCTGCCCTGTCTCATCTAGAGGCACAGTCTGGACAGCCTGCTCCACCATAGGACCCCTTCTCACTTGAGGGCCATGAGTTCCACCTGAGTAGAACAGGACCAAGAGGGAGGTTATATATCATCATTGGAAACAAGCACCCGATAATGGATTTTATCATTAAAATGAATAGTGTTGCAACATAAATCATCTCCATCAGTTCCCAGTCTTATTCACTGACTCACCCAAACCAAGGGATGCAGCATACTGCTGGTTGAGCAGATAGTTTGCTGCTAGCTGGTTATACGATGGGATCCTGTAGGGACTGATTGGTCCTGGAGTTGGATTATAGGAGGACGCTGAGGTGCTGAGTGATGACTGAACCCCACCAAAACAAGGAAAGAATACAGCAAATGTATAAATAATTTACTCGAAACACTGATATTATGGATGGGCTCATGGCATAGCCCTTGATCATGACTCAATTACATTACACAAATCATTGGACGAAGACGTTTTCTGTAGGGGGAGTTTTGTTAACTAAGATCCCCGATGCTCAATCTGAACAATAACGTGTCGCTTGCAGTACAGTATTGGAAGCAGAAGGACTTTAGCTTTCATTACACAACACCGAGAAATACTTTAAAAAGTAAAACGTTTAAATTGATAAACACCCAAGGGCTAGTGTTCCCAAATTGCCATATCTCCATATTACAGCGTTTGTTTACGGAAAACAGAAGACAAGCGACTACCTTTGCTAATTAGCGTGTTCCAAACACCTTTGTGTAAGCCAGCTCTGGAAATGTGGTGGAAGTGTAGTTTTGTTGGATGGAGGCACCCATAGCTGTATCGATCTGTGCAAAACGGCTACAGTAAGTGCATCTTTAGTATTTGAATGACGTTTTCCCTTGATGAAATGGCCATATGTTTCAAAAGCAGTATCGCAAGCGATGATTGGCGTTTCTTAACGCTAAAACACAGCGTCAGTACTGTAGTTCACACTAGGCAGTCTTGGGCGAAGCTAATGGTTGAGAAGGCAGAATGTCGCGTAGAGTGAGAGGGAGGCATAGCCTGCCTACCTGCACAATGGCAGTGTCCTGGGGCAGGCCATGGTGGGATTTTGGAGGCTCACACAATGAGATGTCTTTGATATCACTTCCTCTGAATATGATGTACTCATAGACGTCGTCTTTGGGAGGGGTTGGCCTGTCTGTGGGTCGGCCCTCTGATCCAAATGACTTCACTGCATATGAACAAGAAAACAATCATGGAAGGTCATTGACAGGCCAACGCAGATGTTTTTACTATGGAATCCATTGACATCTGTACACACAAACTATCCGGTAAAATACAACAGTAGGCCTAAGTGACCATATTGAAACTTTACTTTCACATCCCACTGCTCGCATTGTCTGTGTTTAAAGTATGGGCTCCATCATCTATTTGTAATGCCACATGTGATCACAATCCCTTATTTTAGGAGCAAACAGGTCTTCTTTGACTACAACTGCTGTCTGAGAGTGGATATGCTCTCTTTTGCCGCTCGCATAATTTACCTTTTGTCAACACCACTGTCGAATTCACGGTATCGATGGTGTATAAAATGCCCTCATACCGATTTAGAGCTTTGGAAATCAAGCCGATTTTACTGCCGATATAAGGAGTCCCGACGCTCATGGTGGCTGGTGAACTAATGGCAACAAGTAATCGTCAAGTAGCCTAATCTCTGCGTTGTATTTTAAATGTGATTCACATGACAGCAAGGTAATATGCGGCTCATTAGAGGGAATTTATGGACCATCACTCCAAGGTAAGCCATGGGCCACGCCTTCTCATTTACAAGTGCACCTGTGCCTCAAGGGGTCATGGTTGGATTGCATTTGCTGAAGAGTTATAAAAGTTAATTGGAACTTAATCAACCATATATGTAACAGGTATTGATGGCATATATGCATATGTAACAGGTATTGATGGCATATATGCATATTGGCTAAGTGTCGTTGCAAATATGCCGAGTTCATGCAATTTCGTTCTATGATATTTATTGTAGCCCATAAACTAGGCTAAATATCAATAGGCTAATCAAAAACAAATTTACAATATGACCGAAACCAATAAATATATGATAATTGTATAGGCCTATAATGTTTTTATTCAACTTTATTAAAATTATATTTAGCCTACACATTCTCTCTCGAGCGCATTAGCACCAGCATACCAAGTGAAAGTTAAAATATCACATGTACATCAATTTCTAACGTATGAATAGGCTACCGTTACATGTCCGCAGTAAAACAAAGTCACTGACAGATGCTATTGTCCTGCATATGTGTCAGTGTTTGTCAGTGGGCACGAAGCTGGTTGTCCAGTTCTGACAGTCGGCAGCGAGCGCTCGACCAGCGCCCTCGTGCGGGCGGTGACAGCAGCTGTAGGACAGACCGCCTGAAAAACAACGCAGCCATTTTGAGTCGAGAATAAAAACTAAAAGAAACCCACTGCATTTCCTCTATAATGATTCAAAATAGTAACAAAACTCGGTAACATAATCGATGTGTGGTTCGTTTCCATTTGGCAACGCTAGCCGCACAACTACCAAATGCAACCCTGTACTGTCGTCCCAATTTTTTCGCCCGTGCTATATCGCATCCTGCTGCGATTCCTTAAATGTAATTTATAACAATTCATCCCAAACTGTAAATCTAACAATAACCAATCAGAGCACCCTGGAATCCGATGTGAGTGACGGAGTATCCAATCGGTGCAGGCGTCTCACGAGCGAGTAAAGATGGCGGCGGGCTCCGATTTACTGGATGATGTTTTCTTCAACACAGAGGTGGACGAGAAAGTAGTTAGTGATCTAGTTGGGTCTTTGGAGTCTGAGCTCACGGGATCGGGTCGTGGAAAGTCTTCAGTTAGGGTCCAGGCTGCAGCAAATCACATTGACAACTCAGCTGTAGGTCGCAATTCCAATGTCCAGGACAGCGAAATGGGACTTTCACAAGAGCTTGCTAAACCAGGTAAAATAGATTACTGGTTAACGTTAGCTTATTCTGGTCACGTTGTTTTTCTGTTTTTGTCTCTTTTAGCCACACATTTTGACAACTTGCTTATACAGCTACACATGTTAAATTGATAGATATTCCCATCCCTCATCTGTTTCCTATTTTGTAGGGACTGGCGTGCCAGGGGGGGTCATTAATAGTAGGAGGTCCCAGGGTTCAACCATGTATGCTGCGGTCGGGACAACGGCGGTGGGATCGAGCATGACAGCCGGGCACAGTCCGAGCAAGACTGGGGCAGTCAGTGGTGTGATAACGGAGGTTCCCGATCACGGAGCTGGGATCAGAAAAACTGGGGCGGCTGGTGTGCAAACTTTAAATGGAAGGAGCGTTGTGATAAACTCTCATAATTCAGGAAGTGTTGCGGCTTTGGTGAGCTCGGCAAGCAGCACAGTGCCCGCCGTCGCGGTTGTCAACAACGGACCGAGCTCCGTAGTCAAAGGAAACGTAGTCTTACCCTCAACTTCCAGCACAGTCATTCAAACACCTCTTATGCACAATGCTGTCACTTCAACTGTGATATCGTCTCAGCTGTCTGTTCTAAACAGTGTGCCCACTGTCACGCTCGTGAGGCCGCCTATGCAACCCCTCGGAACAGTCACCGCGCAGAGCGGGAGTAATAATACGGTTCTGATACGATCTGTCAACGTTGCCCACCCTGCAAGTTCAGAAGCGCAAATCAACACATTGGAGTCTCCAAAAACGACCACACAAACGACTTCAGAAGTGACCAGCCCCAGTGTTGTAGGTAAAAGCCTGGTTTTACAGAATGTGAGGACCTCCATCCCATCGACTATTGCAGCCTGTCCTGGTGGGATAAAGGCGATCGCGCCACAGGTGTTCTCCCCGAGACTTCCGCAACCCCAACAAAATGCTTCAAACATCCAAAACATTCAGCTCCCTCCAGGTAACTTTCATTCTCAGGTGTTTTGACGTAGTAGTAGCCAGTTAGGGAGAAGTCGGCATTAGTGGGCCATTTCTTTTAGGGTACTGTATCTGTACTATAATTTTGCAGCCCAGTCCCAACACATGTTATTTGTTTTTTGCTGAATGTGTTCTGTGCATGAAAACATGGTTTTGCTGAGTGTGACATCGTTGTGGTGTTTGTGTGTGATCAGGTTTCTCAGATGGAGAGACCAGATGAAACATGCTGTACATAGGAAACATATAACCTGTCATTCTGTCAACTATAATTCAACAATCTAGCTTTTCATGTTGAAGTTAATATTTACTGGTAGTGTTTTGAAATATAATAACCATTCACGTAAATAGTTATAATATTTATGAAAATCGGATTTATAGTGGTGTCCCACTGTTTGGATAGTGGGACAGGGACTTTTTTAGCTATTAAAATGCACAAAATAAAATGTTTCATCAAATTTAAATGTAAATTCACTCATTGGATATTCTAAAATACATTGAAATATATTCTTTTAGTTGCTCCTAACATCTGTAAATCGATTCTAGACGCTATTTGGCACATAAACAGCATAGGATGATGATGGATAGAATTAGCGGGAAATAGCAAGAGTAGGAAAGGAAAGAAAGGACAGTGACATTAGAAAGAGAGGATAGAAAAGAGGCACAATTTTTGAAAGGGACAGTTTTTTTGGGGGGGGGGGGGGGGGGGGGGGGGGGTAAAGCTGTGGTGTCTCTGTTAGATTTTTCACCATGAGCTTGGAGTGTTCCCAAATACATTTTCCAAGGGCATTGAGAGGGTCTAGTCGAAGGTTGTCTTTAACTAAAAAAAATTTATACAGATGGTGTGCTTTCTATAAGCCTCTACAAAGTATAATTGATGATTTCACAAGTGCCAGTGGGCCACTGTGTTCTTAATGAGAAAATAGTGTCCCACTTCATCTACTAAAGTGTCCCACTAGCATTGTAGGGCTCTGGTTTTGTTTTAGGGGATGTAGCATCCACTGAATAATACATGGTTAACTTGTTTTATCATTAAAATGTAGATAAGACATTCATTAATTTAAATAAACATTGCTTGAGTAGGGGTACACTGATTTTGACTGTCTACATGGCAATCTACCAAAAAGTGTCCCACTAAAGCTGACTTCACCCTATGTCAGTTAGCCACAGTCGAGAGAGGCTACAATTTATTTTGCGGGCAGCTTAAAACACTCTCTGTGAAACAGAAACTTTGTTGCAAACTTGTAGTTAACATTTGAGATGTCATATCAGCTACAGTTGCCATCGTTGCTGCACCTTTGGTTTGTTTATTAGACAAAACTCCTTGTGCATGTGGGCGTGTTTTGCTGTCAGTTGTTTATTCTCCACGAGCACATTGACCTGTGGGAACGTTCTATTGATTCTGTCTACTTGTGTCGTCTGTAAAATCACACACAGGCTACCCTGGCACACATACAATGGACTGATTTGATCAATAGGCACGCTGACACCATAGCACATCATGTAATGTAGTTGCATGCATGTGGCACATTTTCTGTGGGAGTTGTATGTCTCACAGGTTCTGGCTAACAATGCTAGCTCTAGTTAAACTCTCCACTGAGAGCTGAATGTTTTTTGTTGTTGTTGTGACAATAAAAAAGGTCATTTTCTGCCAAGAGTGGCCAACACTGTATTTTCTAACCAAACAAAGTGTTTCCATAGTTATTATTAAGATATGTAACGTTATTTGTATTTAGCAAGTAAGTGTCTGTCTGTCGATCTATATCCCCTGTTTGACTTCTTACCCCTGACCCCTCCATGCCCTGTGTAGGCATGGTGCTGGTACGCAGTGAGAGTGGGCAGCTTCTGATGATCCACCAGCAGACCCTGGCCCAGATGCAATCCCAGTCCCAGAGCGCCATGACCCCACGGGCAGCTACCCCCACCAGCACTCCCCCTGTCCAGATCACTTCTGTACAGGTGCACACACACACTAATCATCTCTTACCTACAGTGATGGAGAGATCACAGTGTGAACCCCTGAACCCTTGTCCTCTCCTCTGTCCTGCAGGCTCCAGGGACGCCCATGATGTCCCGTCAGGTGACCCCCACCATCACTAAGCAGGGCTCCACGGCCCAGACCACCGTCCAGGCCACCACCACCCTCCAGAGGCCTCCTGTACTACAACAGGTAGGTACACAACTCATCCCCCTCTTCAATTCTCTTCAATCTCCCCCTTAGTCTTATTTCATACCCTGCTTCCTCTTTCCCACCTCCTATAGAACACCATTATGCTGGGTGGAGCGGCCGCCACCTCAGGTCAGGCTCCAGTGCAGCCTTGCTCAGCAGCAGTCACCCAGAGAGCAGGGACACCAGGCGCCCCCACGGTCGTTTCTACCATGGTGAGACAACACTCATCTCCCTCCTGCCGACATTTATCTACTCCTAAATAGTCATGCAGTAGTCCTAACTTGTGTATATGTGTGTTTAGGAGATCCTGGAGAATGTGAAGAAGTGTAAGAACTTCCTGTCCACGCTGATCAAACTGGCATCCAGCGGGAAGCAGTCGTCTGAGACCACAGCCAACGTCAAGGAGTTAGTCAAGAGCCTGCTGGTACACCTTTCTGTCTGTTTGGCCATCTGTCTGGCCATCTGTCTGTCTCTTGCACTCACTCTCACTATTTTTATCACTTGATCTTTCTATGTTGTCTGTTTTTCTACCACCACAGGAGAGTAAGATCGAAGCGGAGGACTTCACCAGTCGGTTATACCGGGAGCTCAACTCCTCTCCTCAGCCATATCTCGTGCCTTTCCTCAAGGTGAGACTGATGGCTTTTCCCTTCTCTAATGTAGCTAGCTATACACCCAAATAAATACAAGTGGCCAACAATGCAATATACTGTAGATGAGAGAATGATTTGTGCTCTTCCTCCCCATCTCCAGAGGAGTCTTCCTGCACTGCGTCAAATGACCCCTGACTCGGCAGCCTTCATCCAGCAGAGCCAGCTGCCTCACACTGGCGCCCAGCCTGCCGCCCCCTCCAAGGCCTTGACTGCTGCGGTGCTGGGGGGCATGTCCACGGCACAGAACTCCCGTCTCAACAGTAGTAGCCCTGGGGCCAAGGGGACCATGCACCAGTCTCCTGTTATCAGCCTGGCCCAGACACCTCATAACAAGCCTGGCCTGGTATACTATATCCTAACGATACTCCACTCAGTGTTTCCTCTGTTGTATGGGTAGGGTGCCTTGTTGTTTTAATGTAATGGGAAGTCTATATGACTGTATGTTATGTTGAGGGATGACCCCAAGTGTATCGCCTGGTTACGCGTCCACCATAGTTGCTGGAAACATGCTGGAAAGGACTATGTGAAAAGGAAATACCCGAGCCTGCACAGTAAGGTTCAGGTCTGCACTCTTTCTTTCTCTCTGGCCTCTCTCACTTTCTCTCTCTGTTTTCTCTCTCTCTGTTTTCTCTCTCTGGTCTCGCTCTCTCTCTCTGGTCACTCTCTCTCTCTGGTCTCACTCTCTATGGCCTCTCTCTGTCTCTCTCTGCCTCTCTCTGTCTCTGTGTGTGTAGATGGTGCCTCAGCAGCAGGGGGCAATGGGGAGGCCTCAGGTGACTCTGGCCCAGTCACCCATGGTTACGCTCCGAGGCCAGCCCCACAGTCACATCATCATGGGGCAGCCGCAGGTGGTCAGACAGCTTCAGACAGGTGTGTGTGTTTTGTATTTTCTGTGTCCTTTCTTATCCCATTACAATCTTAGCCCTGTCGAAGCCGGGGGGGGTGGGGGGAGTATTCAGAAATGTGAAAAGTATTCAGACCCCTCGACTTTCTCCACATTCTGTTACGTTAGTCTTTTTCAGAAGTATTCAGACTGTTTACTCAGTATTTTGACGCACTTTTGCCAGCGATTACAGCCTTGAGTCTTCTTGGGTATGACACTACAAGCTTGGCACACCTGTATTTGAGGAGTTTCTCCCATTCTTCTCTGCCATTCCTTTCAAGCTCTGTTAGGTTGGATGGGGAACGTCGCTGCACAGCTATTTTTAGGTCTCTCCAGAGATGTTCGATCAGGTTCAAGTCCAGTCTCCGGCTAGGCCACTCACTTTTATTGAGGAGATGGTTGTCCTTCTGGAAGGTTCTTCCATCTCCACAGAGGAACTCTGGAGCTCTGTCAGAGTGACCATCGGGTTCTTGGTCACCTCCCTGACCAAGGCCCTTCTCCCCTGATTGCTCAGTTTGGCCAGGCGACCAACTCTAGGAAGAGTCTTGGTGGTTCCAAACTTCTTCCATTTAAGAATGATGGAGGCCACTGTGTTCTTGGTGACCTTCAGTTCACCAGAAATGTTTTGGTACCCTTCCCCATATCTGTGCCTCGACATAATCCTGTCTCGGAGCTCTACGGACACTTCCTTAGACCTCATGGCTTTGGTTTTTGCTTTGCCATTACGGGGGATATTGTGTAGATTGATGAGGAAAACAATTCATTTAATCCATTTTAGAATAAGGCTGTAACGTAACAAAATGTGGAAAAAGTCCAGGGGTCTGAATATTTCAGAATGCTCTGTATCCTTCCATTCATTTTTTCAACTGGTACGGGGGACCTTCAGATGTGTCTTGTGAGGCAATGCTAATTAGATTTCCGCTGGGGCGCAGACATCGACTCTATCTGCATTTTGCCTGTGTGTTTGATGCATGCGTTTGTGTACTCGTCATAGATGAACATTCTAATAGAAATATAATTTATACAAAATATAAAATATACTATGGGCCTAATAGTACTTTGTATTACCTGATTAATTGTATTATTTAATGCTTTGATACCATCACTGTAGAATGTGATACGACACCTGTGCAGGATTGGATCTTTGCTGTGTGAGGTATTTTTCCCACTGGGCTGTGAGGCTCTGGGACAAAGACACACACAGTGTGAACAATGCCAGTTAGCAGTGTCCATGATCGAAGGCGACAGATAGAAAGAAGTGTACTGGTTCTGTCTGTGGCCAGCTGCTATTAGCTAGTGGAGACGGCAGTAATATGATAAGTGCTGCTGCTGTGGGTGTGTATGTGTGTCCAGTGTCCTCCTGGCTTGCCTTGCTGGCTTCACTGACCGAGGACTATATTGAAACACTTCCCCTTGTGACATATGTATATAACTGCATGCTATATTGATCAAGTGTATTGATGGATGGGGTTTTGAGGGAACCGTGGAAAGCTCTCCATCTGTGAAATGTGTTCTTCCGCCATCTCTCTTCCTCTTGACGTCCGTTTCTCTTTTCTGCTTACAACAACTCTACCAAGAAAAAGTGAATTATTTATTACTGAGTTATGATATACAATGTGAAAGAGTTAGGAGGTTAAATAAAAATATAGTGTCTCTGTTATGTAACTGCCCCCTCACTTTCTTGCGCTCTCTCTCCGTCTCTTCCCTCTCTCTCAGTTCCTGTAGTGAAGCAGGCTCTAGCACCAGGAGCCAAGGTAACACTGGGGCCCCAGTCTATGCTCTCTGTAGTACTGAAGAACAGGCAGAAGGAGGCAGGCGGAGGGACCTTCAAGTAAACACATACACACACACACACTCATAGACGCACACACACACACTCATAGACATACATGTCCAAATCAGATGATTTTGGAATTCTTCAAGTGAAAATGAGGCCTTATAAACTGTTTCTCTCCCTCCATTCAGGGATGATGATGATATAAATGACGTGGCCTCTATGGCTGGAGTCAACCTATCAGAGGAGAGTGCCCGCATTCTGGCAACCAACTCTGAGCTGGTCGGCATGGTGACTCGCTCTTGTAAAGACGAGGCCTTCCTCTACACCTCTTCACTAACCCAGAGAGTACATGAGATAGGTGAGACACACACACACACACATACACACACCCACATTCAGTACCTAAAATCTATGACATCTCCTGTCCTCTTGTGTTGTAACAGGCGGGAGGTTAGGGGTGACTGACCTGGGACCGGAGGTGATCAGCTACGTGTCCCATGCAACACAGCATCGACTGCAGAACCTGCTGGAGAAATTGACGGTGGTGGCGCAGCAGAAAAGCATCACCTTCAAGGTGAATGAACACAGCTTATGTGGGTGTTTGTGTGGAAGAGTTATTTCATGAGCTATTCAAGTTGTATATATATTTAGTCAAAACCAGTTTATTTCGTATTTGATCTTCACTGGTGCTCATTGCAACAGTTTTGCAAAAAGTGCTGAAATAATTTGATGATGCCAGTGATAATATCTGATTGAACCATTTTACCCTTGTAATTCATTATTTATCTTTCCCCTCTCCCTCCATCTCTCTCTCGCTCTCCTTCAGGAGGATGATAAGTGTGAACAGGTGAGTGATGTGCGATCACAGCTGAAGTTCTTTGAGCAGCTGGATCAGATGGAGAAACAGAGGAAGGAGGAGCAGGAGAGAGAGATCCTGATGAAGGCAGCTAAGGTAACTAACTCTCCACCAGAGGCAGTAATGTATAGCTGTTTATGCCATCTAGTGGTCATATACTGTAAGTGCTAGTAGTGTTGATACTGAATACTGTGCCTCTTTCTTCCCCCAGTCTCGATCACGACAAGAGGACCCAGAGCAGCTTCGGCTTAAACAGAAGGCTAAAGAGGTAAGAGTACAGGCTGGTGTAGCTGTATACATGGTGTGTGTAACATGCTGTATGTGAATGAATTGTAGTGTTTCTCATACTCTTTGTGTCAATATGTTCATTTATAGTGGGTGCCGGTATGTGTGGTCATGTGTCTGTCTTCAGGCAAAGTAGTCTTGTATTGTAATGCCTGTTCCCTCTCTCTGTGTGTGTGTGTGTGGTCTAGATGCAGCAGCAGGAACTGAATCAGATCAGGCAGAAGGAGGCCAACATGACGGCCCTGGCAGCCATCGGCCCCAGGAAGAAAAGGAAAATGAACTCCCCTGTCAGCGGAACCGGGGCTGAGGTAGAGTATCATAACCAAACATAGACTAGTACTCTGGGCTAGATCATTGACTCCTGATCAATTACATTAATTTATAAAGCCCTTCTTACAACAGCTGATGTCATAAAGTGCTGTACACTAACCCGAACCAGAACCACCCCATGAGGGGTGGCCAGTCCTCTTCTGGCTGTGCCGGGTGAAGATTATAACAGAACATGGCCAAAATGTTCAAATGTTCATAGATGACCAGCAGGGTCTAATAATAATAATCACAGTGGTTGTATCGGGTGCAACAGGTCAGCACCTCAGGAGTAAATGCTGTCTCTAGAGAGTTTAAAACGGCAGGTCTGGGACAAGGTAGCACGTCTGGTGAACAGGTCAGGGTTCCATAGCCGCAGGCAGAACAGTTGAAACTGGAGTAGCAGCACGACCAGGTGGACTGGGGACAGCAAGGAGTCATCAGGCCAGGTAATCATGAGGCATGATCCTCGGGCTCAGGGTGAGAGAGGGGGGGAGAGAGAGAGAATATATATACTTTAATTCACACAGGACACTGGATAAGGCAGGAGAAATACTCCAGATATAACAGACTGTCTCTAGCCCCCCGACACAAACTATTGCAGCATAAATACTGGAGGCTGAGACAGTATCCTAATGGATATTAACAAAGAAAATAATGCTTTTAGATGATAGCACCCTATCATACACATATTTTTGAAGATCAAATGGACTTTACTTCCTCTATCTTCCCCCACCTCTCTCTCCCCTTCTTCCTCCTCTTTCTCTTCAGGACTTGTGCTCTGGTCCCTCTCCGTCAGGTGGGTACAGTAGCGGAGGCTCCAGGCCTCAGCGCCAGCGCATCACCCGGGTTAACCTCAGGGACCTGCTCTTCTGTCTGGAAAATGAGAGGGAGACCAGCCGCTCACACCTGCTCTATAAAGGCCTCCTCAAATAACACAGGGAGACCGGACATGCCCAATAACGCTTTTCTAAGGGACAAGAAATTAATGAGACTAACCAAGTCACTCACCTCCCTAACAGACAGAGACCAGCCACTCCCTATAGCACCTCCCTAACACAGAGACCAGCCACTCCCTATAGCACCTCCCCTAGAGACAAGAACAACCAATAGCACCTCCCTCAAAGGGCAAGATAGACCAGCTACCCTTGATGGTACCGTCTCTTCTTCTGTGCTCTCCTAGAATCATGACCTCCTAGACTAGAGGAGAGACCAATGACACCTGGAAAATGAATCATCAGCTGAACCCTACACTCCCTCCTCAAGAGAGACCAGGCTGTTGCAGCTGTGAAACAATGAGTTGTTGGGACTGACCTATCAGACTAGCTCTTCTGGCCTTCTTCGCAATTGCCTGATCCCTCCTGATGACCCAGTTGGACATGACTTCAACAAGGTCACCAGGAGAGATCTGCCAATAAAGTTGGAAGTCCCACCTAGTTGACCACATTAAAATGGTGGATGCCCCCAATGGCGCTGCCTATGCTAATACGGCCTTTTGTCCACTAGAGGCCTCAATCATTCTCCATGTTAGAGACCTGCTACTGGCAACCAGGTCCCCTCCCATACACTCCCCTAGAGGGGAAATGCTCTTATTTGTGAGGTCTCCTTTGGGTCTGGAAATATCCTCATGTTTTGCAGTAGGGACATGCATTAGCTTTTCCATCCTTTAACCTCATGCAATATATGATTAGACGTTCTTTAGAAAGATCCCCAGCTAGAGGACTTTTAAACACGTTTAACCAACAAATGTATAAACCTGCAGGAGTAACGTCAAATACCTGACGATCCAGAGACTCTGTGCATTTTGTTGAGGAGACGTTTTATTTGTCCTATTTTCTAGTCATTCATTCTAGTGCTCTTTTACTGACTGAGGATTATTTTAATTTGACTGGTATTACTCTTACATCGAGCTGCCTTGCAGCCATAATAAGCCATATTAATCATACATCTCTAACTCTCCACCTCTGATGACAGAACTCTTTCTCAATCAGTCAATATTCCACAGAGATTTTAGACTTGTTTGATTTCTGCTTTAGCATCTCTTCCCAGGTGCTTGTGTGTTGGACTTTGTTTTTAATCACTTATAATGATTATTTATTTTGTCAGCATGTCTGTTGCTAACATTTGTACATGTATATGCATACATGAAAACACACACACATCCTATGGAAGCAGTCGGTAAATTGTAGGTTTTTATCAGTAGACCGTGTGAAGAAATTGATATACAATATATATATATTTTTTTCAGAAGAGTAATGTAAAACAATTTACATTAATTAATTGATGCAACAATGAAAAGTGAGACTGATGCAAAGTTGGCAATAGATAGCGTTTATGATTGAAGGGAGGCCATTGCTAGCTGACATGGTGATGTGGGATGGAATGCAGAATATGGTATACAGAATGCACCCCCGAACGATCCGTTTTTTAATCAAGCAGTCGGTCAGAAGCATACACCCACTTTATGTATATTCTTTATATTTCTAATTGGTTGGTTGTTAAGCTTTTGGATGGTATTGATGAAACCTTTCAGACTGTACATATTTTTCAATACTGTAGCCCCTATCAGCTGTTACGCATCTTTCCCTTTATCCATGTTCTATCAGAGAACTGTTTTTAGTGAAAAACCTGAAGCAGATGACTTCTTATTAATATCTTGTACATTTTGCACAGCCACTTGTTAATATGTAAATATTCTAACTGAAAGAATGTTTTTTAATTGCAATTGTTTTATAGTTGATTGAGAGAGAATGCTCTCCTTCATTAAAAAAATGAAAAATAGGTTGTTAGTACTATCTTTCTGCCTGGTCCCAGTGAAAACGGTGGATCTTGCCAATGCCTGTGTTTTATAGTTTGTCTTATACAGTGGTTATCAACTTTATTAGCCCAAAGACAGATGGGCTCCAATGATGTAGCTATGATGAATGATTTTACATTTTAATTAATATAGTTCCTGAGTTAAAGTGCATAATTCTTCCACAGGAGGGCACTATTTCGTCACAATCTCTATGTCCCTCAAACAGAGCGAGGCAGCATCAGGCAGAAAACCAAATGAATTAGCTTTGTGTCTTTGGGAGTGAGACCGATCTCACCTGTATCTATGTGGACGTGATCCAAGTCAATGCCGCCAAAGTCACACACGTGTGAATGGAGTTCACAAAGTGAAAATCTCAGGGGGAATGGAGTTCACAAAGTGAAAATCTCAGGGGGAATGGAGTTCACAAAGTGAAAATCTCAGGGGGAATGGAGTTCACAAAGTGAAAATCTCAGGGGGAATGGAGTTCACAAAGTGAAAATCTCAGGGGGAATGGAGTTCACAAAGTGAAAATCTCAGGTGGGATGGAGTTCACAAAGTGAAAATCTCAGGGGGGGTGGAGTTCACAAAGTGAAAATCTCAGGGGGATGGAGTTCACAAAGTGAAAATCTCGGGGGAATGGAGTTCACAAAGTGAAAATCTCGGGGGAATGGAGTTCACAAAGTGAAAATCTCGGGAGAATGGAGTTCACAAAGTGAAAATCTCGGGGGAATGGAGTTCACAAAGTGAAAATCTCGGGGGAATGGAGTTCACAAAGTGAAAATCTCAGGGGGAATGGAGATCACAAAGTGAAAATCTCAGGGGGAATGGAGTTCACAAAGTGAAAATCTCGGGGGGAATGGAGATCACAAAGTGAAAATCTCAGGGGGGATGGAGTTCACAAAGTGAAAATCTCGGGGGGAATGGAGATCACAAAGTGAAAATCTCGGGGGAGTATTTTAAGATGCTACAATGTTTCAAAGCTGAATGCCCGGGGATATGACAGTGGTAAGTTCCTGGGGTGATTTCTCCCAATTCCACCCCTGCATATGGCTCTATCAGTACAGCAGCCTTTGGTGCATACCGTCAGTTTCCCAACCCTTAGCTCAGCAACAGATATGAGTTGAGAATGCCAGACTGATAAGAGATTTTATGAGCAACACTAGCTAGCCAAACAGCACCAGGAGTCATGTCTCTGGCTGTGCTCTGGCTCCAGTGACTTTGAGAATGCAGGCTGTTGATCTGTACGTACACACCACTGGGTTACTACAGACACTCAGACACACACAGTTGGGCAGCTCATTGAGGGCTCACAGTAAAGCGTACAGAGTCATGTCCCTGTTTCAGATAGTGTGGATATTAGGCTTATGGAGTTTGTTTCTGTTCACTCTGCAGACACAGTATATTCCTGTGAATCCCTGTGTCTTCACCCAGTCTATATCCCATACTTGGGCAGCATCGCAAGTCTACCCAAATACTTAGTTTAAGTTGGAAGTTTACATACACCTTAGCCAAATACATTTCAACTCAGTTTTAAACAATTCCTGACATTTAATCAGAGTACAAAAATCCCTGTTTTAGGTCAGTTAGGATCACCACTTTATTTTAAGAATGTGAAATGTCAGAATAATATTAGAGAGAATGATTTATTTCAGCTTTTATTTATTTCAGCAAATTCCCAGTGGGTCAGAAGTTTACATACACTTGATTAGTATTTAGTAGCATTGCCTTTAAATTGTTTAACTTGGGTCAAATGTTTCGGGGAGCCTTCCACAAGCTTCCCACAATAAGTTGGGTGAATTTTGTCCCATTCCTCTTGACAGAGCTTGTGTAACTGAGTCAGGTTTGCAGACCTTGATCGTACACGCTTTTTCAGTTCTGCCCACACATTTTCTATGGGATTGAGGTCAAGGCTTTGTGATCCAATACTTTGACTTTGTTGTCCTTAAGCCATTTTGCATCATCTTTGGAAGTATGCCTGGGGTCATTGTTCTCTTGGAAGACCCATTTGCGACCAAGCTTTGACTTCCTGACTGATGTCTTGAGATGTTGCTTCAATATATCCACAATTTTCCCTCCTCATGATGCCATCTATTTTGTGAAGTGCATAAGTCCCTCCTGCAGCAAAGCACCCCCACAACATGATGCTGCCACGCCCGTGCTTCACAGTTGGGATGGTGTTCTTCGGCTTGCAAGCATCCCCCTTTTTCCTCTAAACATAACGATTGTCATTATGGCCAAACAGTTCTATTTTTGTTTCATCAGACCAGAGGACATTTCTCCAAAAAGTACGATCTTTGTCCCCATGTGCAGTTGCAAACCGCAGTCTGGCATTTTTATGGTGGTTTTGGAGCAGTGGCTTCTTCCTTGCTGAGCGGCCTTTCAGGTTATGTCGATATAGGACTCGTTTTACTGTGGAAATATACACTTTTTTACCTGTTTCCTCTAGCATCTTCAAAAGGTCCTTTGCTGCTGTTCTGGGATTGATTTGCACTTTTCACACCAAAGTACATTCATCTCTAGGAGACAGAACGCATCTCCTTCCTGAGCGGTATGACGGCTGCGTGGTCCCATGGTGTTTATACTTGCGTACTATTGTTTGTACAGATGAACGTGGTACCTTCAGGCGTTTGGAAATTTCTCCCAAGGATGAACCAGACTTGTGGAGGTCTACAATTTTTTTCTGGGGTCTTGGCTGATTTCTTTTGATCTTTTGAACAACGAGTTTTAATGACTCCAACCTAAGTGTATGTAAACTTCCGACTTTAACTGTATATGTTCATCATTTCTGAGTAATCTTACATATTGCCTTGCACATATCTAATTTAATTGGCAGAAATATGTTAGCAGGTTGAATCACCAAGGAGCCAAATCCCTCTGAGCAGTGGGGCTGAGAGAGAGAGACAGTTTGTTTGGATAGATCCCTACTGATGACTTTCATCCACTGAGTGGTTTTTTATCAGTGGGAGAGGATTAGACAGCGATACTCTTTAGTAAACAGTATTTTTTGGATCTCAGTCGGAGTCTCAATTTGCTGTTGAGAGTTAGAATACACAAGGTGCAATTTCGAAACTTGGTTACAGCAGTTTTGCTCGTGTTATATCACTCACTGACAGTCACTCAATTAGCTCATGACCGTTAAAATATTTTTGATTGGGAAATTAGTTAGTCCAGCCAGATTTTTAGACTTGTAGTAATCATGCCAGAATTATCGACCGGGCATGCAGGGCAAGTGCCCAGGGGCCCTGACCTCCAGGGGGCCCCAATGATTTTGTTAGTCAATCTCACTCAGATATAATATTAATAACCTACCATAAGTCATGGCAAAATGTGTGGAATTGCTGGAAATTTGCTGTCAAATTCATTTGTTTACGTAATACTTTTTCTGCAAACAGATCCCTCAGCATGTATTATATTGAACAAAAATATAAACGCAACATGTAAAGGGTTGGTTCTATGTTTAATGAACTGAAATAAAAGATCCTAGAAATGTTCCATATGCACAAAAATGTATCTCCAATTTTGTGCACAAATGTGTGTGCAAATTTGTTAGTGAGCATTTCTACTTGGCCAAGATAATCCATTCACCTGACAGGTGTGGCATATCAAGAAGCTTGCATGCTTAAACAGCATGATCATTACACAGGTGTGTCTTGTGCTGGAGACAACAAAAGGCCACTCTA
Organism: Oncorhynchus clarkii lewisi; assembly: GCF_045791955.1. Lineage (NCBI taxonomy): Eukaryota > Metazoa > Chordata > Actinopteri > Salmoniformes > Salmonidae > Oncorhynchus > Oncorhynchus clarkii. Next base: position 56,347,639 of record NC_092162.1, on the reverse strand, counting down.
AAATGTTCAGTTTTGTCACACAACAGAATGCCACAAATGTCTGAAGTTTTAGGGGAGAATGCAATTGGTATGCTGAATGCAGGAATGTCCAGAGAATTACATGTTCATTTCTCTACCATAGGCCACCTCCAATGTTTATAGAATTTGGCAGTACGTCCAACCGGCCTCATAACTGCAGACCATGTGTAACCACGCCAGCCCAGGAACTTCACATCTGGCTTCTTCACCTGTAGGATTGTCTGAGACCAGCCACCTGGACAGCTGATGAAATTGTGGGTTTGCACAACCAAAAAAGTTATCCAGTAACCATTTCAGAAAATTGCTTCTGTATGCTCGTTGTCCTCACCAGGGTCTTGACCTGACTGCAGTTTGGCGTCGTAACCGACTTCAATGGACAAATGCTCACCTTCAATGGCCACTGGCACGCTGGAGAAATGTGCTCTTCATGGATGAATCCTGTTTTCAACTGTACCTGGCAGATGGCGTTGTGTGGGTGAGCAGTTTGCTGATATCAATGTTGTAAACAGAGTGCCCAATGGTGGCAGTGGGTTATGGTATGGGCAATTATAAGCTACTGACAATGAAAACAATTGCATTTTATCGATGGCAATTTGAATCCACAGAGATATCGTGATGAGATCCTGAGGTCCACTGTCGTGCCATTCATCTGCCGGCATCACCTTTCAACAGGACAACGACTACAAGCACACAGCCAAGACAATGCAGGAGTGGCTCCGGGACAAGTCTCTGAATGTCCTTGAGTGGCCCAACCAGAGCCCGGACCTGAACCTGATCGAACATCTCTGGGAGACCTGAAAATAGCTCTGCAGCAATTCTCCCCGTCCAACCTGACAGAGCTTGAGAGGATCAGCAGAGAAGAATGGGAGAAACTACTAAAATAAAGGTGTGCCAAGCTTGTAGTGTCATACCCACGGAGACTCGATGTTGTAATCATTGCCAAAGGTGTCTCAACAAAGTATTGAGTAAAGGGTCTGAATACTTATGTAAATGTGAAATTTCTGTTTTTTAATTTTTTATAAATTAGCAAACATTTCTAAAAACCTGTTTTTGCTTTGTCATTATAGGATATTGTGTGTAGAAAAAAATGAATGAATACATTTTTGAATAAGGCTGTAACGTAACAAAATGTGGAAAAAGTCAATGGTCTGAATACTTTCCCAAGGCACTGTACTGATAACATTATTTTGCATGACCTGCATTCTATTTTTTGTTGTTGCTTTTTTGATAGCCCACTATATCAAGCAGAGCAGGCAGTCAAAATAACACTGAATCAAAGTTGGGACAAGCTGTTTCTTAACTTTTATGTTAAAATATCTCATGCAAACTATCAATCCCCTTTCCCTCAAGAACGGTCTACCATATAGCCAGTTATGCAGGGTTAAACGAATCTGTGGCCACCATTTTGACATCAATGCTAAAAAAATGACAGATACATTTAAAATGAGAGGCTACAAGGACAAAACTCTTGATGATGCAATGATGAAAATATCTGAAAAACCAAGAGAGGAATTACTAAAAACTCAACCAAAGAAGAAAAACAACACAACCATCTTTTGAACTAAGCACACCAAGGGTTCGGATAATTTTTTATTTATCTGTTATTTTACCAGGTAAGTTGACTGAGAACACGTTCTCATTTGCAGCAACGACCTGGGGAATAGTTCCAGGGGAGAGGAGGTGGATGAATGAGCCAATTGTAAAACTGGGGATTATTAGGTGACCGTGATGGTAAGATTGGGAATTTAGCCAGGACACCGGGGTTAACACCCCTACTCTTACAATAAGTGCCATGGGATCTTTTAATGACCTCAGAGTCAGTACACCTGTTTAACGTCCCATCAGAAAACAGCACCCTACACACTGCCCTGGGCATTGGAATAGTTTTAGACCAGAGGAAAGAGTGCCTCCTACTGGCCCTCCAACACCACTTCCAGCAGCATCTGGTCTCCCATCCAGAGACTGACCAGGACCAAACCTGCTTAGCTTCAGAAGCAAGCCAGCAGTGGTATGCAGGGTGGTATGCTGCTGGCTTGCAAAATGAAAGCAATCCTGAAAAAGCACTGGCATATTCTGCAATCAGAAAAAAAATCGCACACCTCTTCAAGGAACCCCCACTGGTGGTCTATAAGCGTGTTCGCAATCCTGGAAATAGCTTGGTGAGATCTGACCTGCCCCCTGAGCCCACTCAGACACTCTAGACACCTATCCCAAATGGGAACTACAAATGTGGCTCATGCGCACAGTGCAATAGCACTATAAAAACGTCTTTCTTCAGACACCCACATACAGGTCGAAAGATCCCTGTTAGGGGTATCATCTCATGCAAGACCAAGTAATCTATCTCATCACCTGTTCATGTGTAAAAGCCTACGTAGGACAAACGAAAAGACAATTAAAACAATGCATAGCTGAACACCGCAGCTCAATCAGGTGTAAGAACACCGATTATCCAGTAGAAGCTCACTTTGTTGAAGCTAACCATCCCATCTCCTCCCTCAAATACACAGGCATTGAGCATGTTGCTCTACCAAGGAGAGGAGGTAACATGGAGATCCTACTAATACAAAGGGAGGCTTACTGGATATCCTATCTAAAAACATTGACCCCTAGTGGTCTGAATATTGACTTTGACCTCAGGCCCTTATGAACAAGTTTTTTATTTATGAACAAGTCTAATAAATATATATATTCTTTCTACAGCTCAGTAGCGTACACTTAATATGTTCCCCCTGTTTGATGATGCTCATTATACATGAATTATACATTAATGTTGAACCAAAAGATTACATGTAAATATGAAACGAAATCTGAAAAATATATTTAATATGCCATATACTATTTTTTATCAGTTTCACAAATTAATTTTTATTAACTTAATGATTATGATCCACCCTTCACTATTGTCATTGGTTGCACTAATTGCACTGTTTGTCTACATAACCTGGTTCAAGTATTCATGACATTACCCTGCGGAAGGCATAGTGATGCCAAATGTTGGTAAATACCCATTCCATTTCTGGGAGTTCATACATGGAGTGTGCGACTTTCTTTATTTTGATAGTTTATTGTTTATTCGTTGTTAGTCAGCACCTCCACCCGAACTCTTTTTCTGGGTGTGCGCCAGCTCATGTTTAAAAATATCTAGTGTCACAATATAAAAATGTCAATTTGGTCGCCATTTTTTAAATCATTTTTGCAGAAATCAGGTCTCCAGAAAGGGATTCATCTATGGACACACCAAGATAAGTTACACTTGTTTTAGATTCAATATCTTTACCTGCACAGTTTACCTTTATCTTGTCAACTCTAAGCAATCTACGTTTTGTTCCAGACAAAATTGATTCAGTTTTTCCTAAATGTATCGACAATTTGTTGTCAGTCAACCAATCTCTACAAAATGCAAAAATTACTAAGGGTCTCCTCTATGTAAACTGTATCCTTCCCTGATACCAGTATGGCTGAGTCATCAGCATAAAGCAGGAGTTTGAACTATTGTATTTGGCATATATAAAATAAGCGAGGCCCTGCGGTACTCCACAGGATATTTATTTGGCCTCTGACAAAACATCATCAACATTACATGCTTCTGTTCTGTTGGTCATATAAGACCTAAACCAATTCACTGCTACATGTCACCAATTGAGCATGTTTGGGATGCTCAGTATTGACAGTGTGTGTCGCACAGCCATTGAATAGGAGTGGGACAACATTCCACAAGCCACAAGCAACAGCCTGATCAACTCTATGCAAAGGAGATGTGTCATGCTGCATGAGAAAAATAGTGGTCACACCAGATACAGACTGTTTTTCTGATCCACGCCCCTACTTTTTTTTAAAGCTATCTGTGACCAACAGATACATATCTGTATTCCCAGTCATGTGAAATCCATAGATTAGGCTTAATGAATTTATTTCAATTGACTGATTACCTCATATGAACTATAACTCAGTACAATCATTGAAATTGTTGCATTTTTATTTTTGTTCAGTGTAAATTGTAGTTTTCCCTGTGCTCAGTTAATGTGCAGCGGCTAATTATATAGCTAATAGGCTATGTGTTTGTAGATAGACTGAGGTGAATGAACCCTGGCTACGGCTTTGCACACAAAAGCACAAATGCACAAACACATGCGGACCCCCCCCCCCCTCACACACACACATCCTGCCGTGCCACACAGACCAATAAACACACTTTAAATATTTAAAATAAATGTTATATGGTTTTGAAATCAGTCAGACAACTCCTGCAACTTTACACAGTTTTACATCTCACTCAAGGGGAAAAAAACCTGTTCTGGCAATAAGTCATCAAGGGATTTTTATTCTTGGTGTCCTTTTATTAAGACAGTTGCACTGCAATAAATACATATGTCTTGATAATTAATTGCTCAACATGAGCTACCATAAGAGAAATAACAACATCAATCGTGTCATCATCGGAGCCTTCCCCTGCTGCTGAATGCTAAGAATGCAAAGTCGCTCTGCTTGCAGGTATGTTCATTCTCAGAAAACAAGAGAGAGAGAAAGAGAGAATATCTAGGAGGAGTGGAAGTCCCTTAGGGCCCAGAAACAACCTCTTCGTTCCTCCTCCACACATAATTGAACAAATTAGCCATGAACAGCTGTTAGCTGTTAAAATGACCCGCTTTCATTTGATCGCCGTGGACAAGAGGTCTGATAGCATCTGCACACCACAGCTGTCAGGCATTCTGACTAGCTCGCCCATTCCTACTTTCAATATATCATGCCAAACATAATTACCTCGACATCTCTTTTTATGGATTCGACAAATCGCCAGGCACACCAAGCATGCCAAGTGTCCATTAATTACAGCCGCAGTATTCCGGGAAAAAAATAACCTGTATTGTAAAGCTTATTATTAGGACCTCATGTTCATTCATATGATGCTTGTCTGAGAGGACACAGAGAGAGGAGAATAGTCCAGCATTTTAGCTGTGAATAGGCACGATGCTAGGCCATGGCCTACACATGGTTTCCAACATGGTCGTTGCAGCTGTTTTCTTCTTGATTATGTTGGGATTTTTAACAGCAACAGCAATCACTCACATTTCTGACTGGTACAAAACCTTGTAATGGACATAGGCCTGTGATAACTTATGCCATTCTCTAGGCCTTTCATTATGGGTAAACCCACAGGTAGGCCTACCAAGGACTGATTTATTTGAGACTGAAGTGATTTTGTTCAATGAGGGTATGTGTGCAAAAACACTGCAATGCCGTTTGATTGGTCAGTACACAGACCACCTACAGTTCCCTTACTCATAGAGATTTAGTTACTTTTGCTGGATATTGGAAACTTTCTTTCTGATTGCCCTCAAATTGTTGTCTTGAAGGTTTAGAAAATATACATATATATATATATATATATATATATATATATATATATACATTCACCTTTTACTGCAGTGGGCTAAATCAGGGTCACGCAGAGTGTTTCTTGGTAGTCTTAAACAATCTACTTTGAAACAAAAGTATACACCTCACACACATGGTTATGAGCTGGGAAAAAAACCTAACCCATCATTTCTGCAGCCCTGTGGTAATGGAATTACATTAGAAAACAATACCCATCGTAATACTTGTTACAGTTTAAGCTAGAGATATGTGTTTTTTGTTATGCATGGCTGCATCTCAATCTACCGCATCCGCATTGCCCTTCCTCATCTGCTGTGTTTGTCAAACCACGAGACATCCCGAAAATCGGGCTTCTAAAGAAAACATCTGAAATATTTGGCCCACAAACTATAATGAACAAAAATAAGCGCAACATGTAACAATTTCCACGATTTTACTGCGTTACAGTTCATATAAGGAAATCAGTAAATTGAAATACATTCATTAGGCCCTAATCTATTGACTTCACATGACCGGGCAAGAAGGCCCACCCACTTGGGAACAAGGCCCACCCACTTGGGAGCCTGGCCCAGTCAATCACAATTAGTTTTTTCCTACAAAATGACTTTATTACAGACAGAAATACTCCTCAGTTGCATCAGCTGTCAGGGTGGCTGACCTCAAATGATCCCGCAGGTGAAGAAGCCAGATTTTGAGGTCCTGGACTGGCGTGCTTACACGTGGTCTGCGGTTGTGAGGCCGGTTGGACGTACAGCCAAATTCTCTAAAATGACGTTGGAGGCAGCTTATGGTCGAGAAATTAACAAACAATTCTCTGGCAACTACTCTAGTGGACATTTTTGCAGTCAGCATGCCAGTTGCATGCTCCCTCAAAATTGAGAACTCTGTGGGTGGGGTTATATCCTTCCTGTTTGGCCCTGTCCGGCCCTGTCCGGGGGTGTCCTCGGATGGGGCCACAGTGTCTCCTGACCCCTCCTGTCTCAGCCTCCAGTATTTATGCTGCAGTAGTTTATGTGTCGGGGGGGCTAGGGTCAGTTTGTTATATCTGGAGTACTTCTCCTGTCCTATTCGGTGTCCTGTGTGAATCTAAGTGTGCGTTCTCTAATTCTCTCCTTCTCTCTTTCTTTCTCTCTCTCTGAGGACCTGAGCCCTAGGACCATGCCCCAGGACATGATGACTCCTTGCTGTCCCCAGTCCACCTGGCCGTGCTGCTGCTCCAGTTTCAACTGTTCTGCCTTATTATTATTCGACCATGCTGGTCATTTATGAACATTTGAACATCTTGGCCATGTTCTGTTATAATCTCCACCCGGCACAGCCAGAAGAGGACTGGCCACCCCACATATGCTCTCTCTAATTCTCTCTTTCTTTCTCTCTCTCGGAGGACCTGAGCCCTAGGACCATGCCCCAGGAATACCTGACATGATGACTCCTTGCTGTCCCCAGTCCACCTGACCATGCTGCTGCTCCAGTTTCAACTGTTCTGCCTTATTATTATTTGACCATGCTGGTCATTTATGAACATTTGAACATCTTGGCCATGTTCTGTTATAATCTCCACCCGGCACAGCCAGAAGAGGACTGGCCACCCCACATAACCTGGTTCCTCTCTAGGTTTCTTCCTAGGTTTTGGCCTTTCTAGGGAGTTTTTCCTAGCCACTGTGCTTCTACACCTGCATTGCTTGCTGTTTGGGGTTTTAGGCTGGGTTTCTGTACAGCACTTTGAGATATCAGCTGATGTACGAAGGGCTATATAAATAAATTTGATTTGATTTGATTTGTGGCACTGTGTTGTGTGACAAAACTGCACATTTTAGAGTGGCCTTTTATTGCCCCCAGCACAAAGTGCACCTGTGTAATGGTCATGCTATTCAATCAACTTCTTGATATGCCACACCTGTCAGGTGGATGGATTATCTTGGCAAAGGAGAAATGCTCACTAACAGGGACTATCATTTGTTTTTCAACAGGACAATGACCCAACACACATCCAGGCTGGGTAAGGGCTATTTGATCAAAAAGGAAAGTGATGGAGTGCTGCATCAGATGACCTGGCCTCCACAATCACCTGACCTCAACCCAATTGAGATGGTTTGGGATGAGTTGGACCGCAGAACGAAGGAAAAGCAGGCAAAAAGTGCTCAGCATATGTGGGAACTTTTTCAAGACTGTATGGAAAAGTATTCCAGGTGAAGCTGGTTGAGAGAATGCCAAGAGTGTGCAAAGCTGTTATCAAGGCAAAGAGTGGCTACTTTGAAGAATCTGAAATATATTTAGATTTGTTTATACATTTTTTGGTTACTACATGATTCCATATGTGTTATTTCATAAATGTAATGTCTTCACTATTATTCTACAATGTAGAAAACAGTAAAAATAAAGAAGAACTCTGGAATGAGTAGGTGTGTCCAAATTTTTTTTTTTTACTGTCTGTAGTAAAAGGCTTAGACTTCAGACTGTCATTCTATCCTCATGGTTGTTATTCCATCCACTGATTTTGAGCTTCAAGTAATCTCTGTAAACGGAATCTGAAATGTTTGTTTTTGACAATGTGTTTCTTCAGCCAGATATTTATCCACAAAAGACTAGCCTATACTATTTTCAACATGGACACATACAGGTAACTGCCAAAATAAAGGATACACTTGAGTAAATGAGGGATGTAAAGTATATTGAAAGCAGGTGCTTCCACACAGCTATGGTTCCTGAGTTAATTAAGCAATTGCCAACCCATCATGCTTAAGGTTGTGTATAAAAATGCCCAGTTGCCCATGATTTTGACTACCATAGCTAGATGAAGAGATCTCAGTGACTTTGAAAAAAGGTTCTCAAAGGAGCATAGGGGGTTTAAAGGGTGTGTGTGTGTGTGCATGTGCGTGTGTGTGTGTGTCAGTCACTAAATCTCGAACCAGTTGAACACTTAAGGGAGATTCTGGATGCATTTATACAGTATAAACCTGCCACAGACTAGCAATATTTCTAACTTCTGTTTGGAAATTATTCAGAACAATAGTAAGACAGAGAAAATCCCAGATCCTTTAGAGATGCCTTGTAGAGAGACTGTAAACCTGACTGGGTCCAATCTAATCTCATCACCTCTCTTCCAAACAAAACAACAAAAAATATGAAAGAGCATGAGAAACGGAGAAAGGATAAAGAGACAAAATTAGATTTCCAACACAATAAAACAACAAGAAAACTTCCCACCACTGACCTTTCTGTCAACCTGCTCGCTTATTAGTTTCTCTCATTTGTTGTTGATTTAAACAAACCCAAAATCGTAATATTTTTCTAGCAGTATTTCAACCTTGAGTCATAATACACAAAGGCAATACTTGTGTTTCACCAATATCTCATCAATCAAACATGTCAGTACATGTGTACATCACTCAATTCTAGGTCGGTTTGTGGCATTTATTTGAAGTCTGTTTTACAGAAGGGAAATACCGTTTATTTTCCCGTGAAGTTTGTTGGTCAAAAAAACTGAAATGGTTGCACAAATCTAAATGTAAAATATACATTTCTTTGTTTGTATAATAACACCATGTGGATGATTTATGTAATAAATGTGTGATAAATGTGTATCTACTAAATATGAGAAAGACAAGGATGAAACTAATGTAATGTATCGATCAGTGCACACACACACACACACACACACACACACACACACACACACACACACACACACACACACACACACACACACACACATTGTCAAATGGATCACACTACAGTTGGCCATGCATGCAACAAGCTGCCATGTGTCAATGTGCAGTGGTTAGGACAGAGTCAGGCACAGGACACAGAACTGAGTAAAATACATACTTTACTCGAAAAGAAACAACAAAATACTTCCACACAAGGAAAACACACCAGCTCACAGAAGTCTTGAACACTAAACAAAGAACAAACACGCACAAAACCATGTGGGAACTAGAGGGTTAAATAGGGAATAAATTATAACGTAATGGGAACCAGGTGTGTACAATCAAGACAAAACAAATGGAAAAAGAAACGACCACCGAGACGACCACCCGAACAAGGAGGGGCAGCAACTTCAGTGGAAGTCGTGACAGTACCCCCCCTTGACGCGCGGCTACAGCTGCGGCCTCAGGGACGACCCGGAGGACGAGGCGCAGGGCGATCCGGGTGGAGACGGTGAAATTCCTACAGTAAGGAAGGGTCCAGGATGTCCTCCACTGGCACCCAACATCTCTCCTCCGGACCGTACCCCTCCCACTCCACGAGGTACTGAAGGCCCCTCGCCCGATGCCTTGAGTTCATGATGGCTCGCACAGTATACGCCGGGGCCCCATCGATGTCCAGAGGGGGCGGAGGAACCTCACGCACCTCAGACTGCTGGAGCGGACCAGCCACCACCGGCCTGAGGAGACACATGGAACGAGGGGTTAATACAGTAATCAGGGGGAAGCTGTAACCTATAGCATACCTCGTTCAGTCTCCCCAGGACTTTAAATGGCCCCACAAACCGCAGACTCAGCTTCCAGCAGGGCAGGTGAAGGGGCAGGTTTCGGGTCGAGAGCCAGACCCGGTCCCCCGGTGCATACACCGGGGCCTCACTACGGTGGCGGTCGGCGCTCGCCTTCTGTCGCCTGATGGCCCATTGCAGGCGCACATGGGCAGCATCCCATGTCTCCTGCGAGTGCCGAAACCATTCATCCATCGCAGGTGCCTCGATCTGGCTCTGATGCCACGGTGCCAGGACCTGCTGATATCCTAGTACACACTGAAATGGAGACGGGTTAGTGGAGTAGTGGCGGAGGGAGTTTTGGGCCATCTCTGCCCAGGGGATGAAAGCCGCCCACTCCCCCGGCCGGTCCTGGCAATAGGACCGCAGAAACCTACTCACATCCTGGTCAACTCTCTCCACCTGCCCATTACTCTCGGGGTGAAACGTTCCATGAACGCCCTCCAGACCCTTGATGTGAACATGGGGACCCCGATCAGACACTATTTCCACAGACACCACATAGTGCCGGAAGACGTGTGTAAAGAGGGCCTCCGCAGTCTGTAGGGCCGTAGGGAGATCGGGGAAAGGAAGGAGACGGCAGGACTTAGAAAACCGATCCACAACGACCAGAATCGTGGTGTTTCCTTGTGACGGAGGAAGATCTGCCACGAAATCCACCGATAGGTGTGACCACGGCCGTTGTGGAACGTGTAGGGGTTGTAATTTCCCTCTGGGTAGGTGTCTAGGTGCCTTGCACTGGGCGCACACCGAGCAGGAGGAAACATAAACCCTCATGTCCTTAGCTAAAGTGGGCCACCAGTAATTCCCACTAAGACATCGCACTGTCCGACCAATGCCAGGATGACCAGAGGAGGGTGACGTGTGAGCCCAACAGGTCAATCGATCACGGACATCAGACGGAACGTACAGACGCTCAACTGGACACTGGGTGGGAGTGGGCTCCACACGTAACGCCCGCTCGATGTCCGCTTCAATCTCCCACAACACCATGCAAGAAGCCGGAAGTATGGGAGTGGGATCCGTGGACCGCTCCTCTGTGTCATACATCCGGGACAGTGCGTCTGCCTGGTCTATAGGACAGGGTGAAAACAAAACGGGTCAAAAACATGGGCCCACCTTGCCTGGTGAGGGTTCATTCTCCTCGCCTCCCGGATGTACTCCAGATTGCGGTGGTCAGTCCAAATGAGAAAAGGGTGTTTAGCCCCCTCAAGCCAATGCCTCCACGCCTTCAGAGCTCTGACAACAGCCAACAGCTCCCGGTCAAATGCCAAAGAGGGATCAGGATGAGCCAGCTCGGGAGCCGAGGTAAACAGAGCCTTCAGGTGACCAAAAGCCCTGTCCGCCCCAGCTGACCACTGCAGCAAGGAGGTAATGGGAGCTGCTAACTGACCAAAGCCCCAGAATAACCTCCGGTAGTAGTTGGTAGTAGTTGGCAAACCCTAAGAACCGCTGCACCTCCTTTACCGTGGTTGGAGTCAGCCAATTACACACGGCTGAAATGCGGTCATTCTCCATCTCCACCCCTGACGTGGACAGGCAATACCCTACGAAGGAGAAGGACTGTTGGAAGAACAGACATTTCTCAGCCTTGACGTACAGGTCATGCTCCAACAGTCGACCAAGCACCCTGTGCACCAGGGACACATGCTCGGCGCGTGTAGCGGAGTATAATAGAATGTCATCTATATACACCACTACACCCTGCCCGTGCAGGTCCCTGAAAATCTTGTCTACAAAGGATTGGAAGACTGATGGAGCATTCATAAACCCGTACGGCATGACGAGGTACTCATGTACAATCAAGACAAAACAAATGGAAAAAGAAACGTAGATCGGTGGCAGCTAGAAAGCCGATGACGACGACCGCCGAACGCCGCCCGAGCAAGGAGAGGCACCAACTTCGACGGAAGTCGTGACACAAGCGACATAACGTTTCAGAATATTTTCAAGACTCATTTAACTGATCTTTGTTCCATTCCTTCTCATACTGTACATTCAAATAGGCAGAACAAATGACAAGTCCAGTGGAATCTAGCGTGGTTGTTCTATTAGGAAAATTGCCCTTCAGTGGTGAGACTGATGAAGAGAAATAATGAAAGGTCTCAGTGAGAATCATAAAGCACTCTAGTGTACAGTAGGTAATGAGTGTGCTGGTGAGGATAGGCTGCTGGCTGCAGCAGCTAGTGTTTTGACGTTGTGTGACTGGCTGAGTGATAAATAAAACTTCTGTGAATAGCTGTGGAGACTAATGTGATTTGGATGCTGCTGGGAGTGGAATGTAAATCAAATTTTGGACAGTAGAATGGACCCAGCACCCCACCCTCCTCCATCTCCATCCCTCAGCATCCTTAATGTGGTCATCTCCCAGCCGGGAGGCTGTCTACCCTAGGGCATTGTCCTGACGATCAGGGAGAGGACACATTATCCTATCTATCCTATCATCCCACAGCCAGAGGTCCACAGCTCTAGGTACTTCTCAAAATGGCCTGCATCTTATACATTACCCAAATGTCATTGATCATCAAATTGTCCAGCCAACTGTCATTTTGGGGGGGTGCAAATAGATTGAAAATATCTTGTTATGTGATAAGAGAGCGATCTGAAGTTGTGTGATTGTTTTTCTCCGCACCATTTGAGGTGTTTGACTGTTTGAACCCTCTCCTCTCTCTGCCTTGAGAGCAGAAGTTTTTACTCAGAGTGCATCACTCCCAGGAGGAAATGCGGAGTTCATGATGCGGCCAACAGCTAATTTGCATATAGCCCACCACCACGGGTACGAGTAAATTAACTTATATGTAAGACAGTAAAGCCAATGTGATCACAGCGTTTGTTTTGTACCTATTACCCAGAGTGACATGTCTACCTCTGAGCAAACACATTACTGTGAGACCACAGAGCACAGATCCCCACTGGCTTTATTTCACCAGTCTCCACAGAGGCCACTGGAACACCACTAACACACCCATCAGATGCATAACAGTTATCTAGTTATCAGATTCGTCCCTCTCCTGTACTCTCCTCTCTTATAGTTCTAAGGCTATCAGGCTTGAAATGAGAATCGCAGAGGGAGAATATGGACGGATGTGGATAGATGAATGGATGGATGGAGTGGACGTGTTGAGACAGAGCCCCCTTGAAGGCAAACTCATATATGACCATATGCTTCAGAGACAATTCTCTCTCTCACTCTCTCCCTATCTCTCCCTCTCTCTCTCGCTCTCCCTCTCTCTCCCGCTCTCTCTCTCTCTCTCTCGCTCCCTCATATTCTTTGCCACTCTCTGTCACTACAGTATATGTGCAGAGAGTTTTTGCAAAGTTTGCGAAGTCTTTGCAAAGTTAACATTGTATTGAGGTGGTGGGTGAGCGATAGATAATTACAGTAATTTGCATCATCATGATGTGTTCTGATTTACATGTCAAAACAAACACCTCTGATTACAAGTGATAGATGTTGAGGCAAACAGTGTTTTCTTGCTGGTGATCACTCAGCATGCTCTTCACAGTGATTTGTGTGCACAGTTGGGTTGGTGTATTTTTTAAATACCTTGTTTTCAGGAGCAAGGGTCTAAATGTAAGACTTCAGCTTCTCTGAAGAAAAAAACATGTTTGTTTGTTGTGTCCTTTAACGGCCAACGTCTTATTCATGTAAACCGTGTGAATAGACTAATTATGAGCTGTGACAATGACTTTGGTTCAGTCAAAAACATTTATAACGGGGCCAATATGTGAGAAGGTGATTTCAAAATAATCTGATAGAGGCATGGGGCTTCCTGCTGCCCTTTCTTGACAACTACATCTCTTCTTGTGTGATATATTTAGCAGCATCATCTATATTCCCTCTGAAGTGTTGTGGTATGGTCTTATTTCACTAAACAGTACTGTATTAGTATTTTTGTAATTATTAAGGATCCCCATTGCCAAGGCAGCAGCTACTCTTTCTGGGGTCCAGCAACATTAAGGCAGTTAAATACAATTTTAAATATTACATGACCTTACATTTCATAACACTTTTCACAACACATTGTGTTCCCTGAAGCCACTACTCTACTATCACATATTTACAATACAACATCTATGTGCACGTGTGTGTAGAGTGTGTGTCGTATCATGTGTATCTGTGTCTGCCTGTGTGTGTGTGTGTGTATCTCTTCACAGTCCCCGCTGTTCCATAAAGTGTATTTTTATCTGTTTTTAAATCTGATTCTAGTGCTTGCATCAGTTACCTGATGTGGAACAGAGTTCAATGTAGGCATGGCTCTGTTCTTGACTTGGAGATTGTGATGAGACCTCTGGTGACATGTCTTGTGGGGTATGCATGTGTGTCTGAGCTGTGTGCTAGTAGTTAAAACAGACACCTCGGTGCATTCAGCACGTCAACACTTCTTACAACCCAGTATGTCATTAAAGCTCAAGAGGATGAGGAGATAGGTAAGAACATGGTCGGGCTCCATAGGTCAATATGACCCTCTCTGGTAAGAACATGGTCGGGCTCCATAGGTCAATATTACCCTCTCTGGTAAGAACATGAACAGTCAAGCTCCATAGGTCTATATGACCCTCTCTGGTAAGAACATGAACAGTCGGGCTCCATAGGTCAATATGACCCTCTCTGGTAAGAACATGGTCGGGCTCCATAGGTCAATATGACCCTCTCTGGTAAGAACATGGTCGGGCTCCATAGGTCAATATGACCCTCTCTGGTAAGAACATGGTCGGGCTCCATAGGTCAATATGACCCTCTCTGGTAAGAACATGATCGGGCTCCATAGGTCAATATGACCCTCTCTGGTAAGAACATGGTCGGGCTACATAGGTCAATATGACCCTCTCTGGTAAGAACATGGTCGGGCTCCATAGGTCAATATGACCCTCTCTGGTAGGAACATGGTCGGGCTCCATAGGTCAATATGACCCTCTCTGGTAAGAACATGGTCGGGCTCCGCAGGTCAGAATGACCCTCTCTGGTAAGAACATGGTCGGGCTCCATAGGTCAATATGACCCTCTCTGGTAAGAACATGGTCGGGCTCCATAGGTCAATGTGACCATCTCTGGTAAGAACATGGTCGGGCTCCATAGGTCAATATGACCCTCTCTGGTAAGAACATGAACAGTCGGGCTCCATAGGTCAATATGACCCTCTCTGGTAAGAACATGGTCAGGCTCCATAGGTCAATATGACCCTCTCTGGTAAGAACATGGTCAAGCTCCATAGGTCAATATGACCCTCTCTGGTAAGAACATGAACAGTCAAGCTCCATAGGTCAATATGACCCTCTCTGGTAAGAACATGGTCGGGCTCCGTAGGTCAATATGACCCTCTCTGGTAAGAACATGAACAGTCGGGCTCCATAGGTCAATATGACCCTCTCTTGTAAGAACATGAACAGTCGGGCTCCATAGGTCAATATGACCCTCTCTGGTAAGAACATGGTCAGGCTCCGTAGGTCAATATGACCCTCTCTGGTAAGAACATGGCCGGGCTCCATAGGTCAATATGACCCTCTCTGGTAAGAACATGATCGGGCTCCATAGGTCAATATGACCCTCTCTGGTAAGAACATGAACAGTCGGGCTCCATAGGTCAATATGACCCTCTCTGGTAAGAACATGGTCGGGCTCCATAGGTCAATATGACCCTCTCTGGTAAGAACATGAACAGTCGGGCTCCATAGGTCAATATGACCCTCTCATGTAAGAACATGAACAGTCGGGCTCTAAAGGTCAATAAGACCCTCTCTGGTAAGAACATGAACAGTCGGGCTCCATAGGTCAATATGACCCTCTCTGGTAAGAACATGGTCGGGCTCCATAGGTCAATATGACCCTCTCTGGTAAGAACATGGTCGGGCTCCATAGATCAATGTGACCCTCTCTGGTAAGAACATGAACAGTCGGGCTCCATAGGTCAATATGACCCTCTCTGGTAAGAACATGGTCGGGCTCCATAGGTCAATATGACCCTCTCTGGTAAGAACATGATCGGGCTCCATAGGTCAATATGACCCTCTCTGGTAAGAACATGGTCGGGCTCCATAGGTCAATATGACCCTCTCTGGTAAGAACATGGTCGGGCTCCATAGGTCAATATGACCCTCTCTGGTAAGAACATGGTCGGGCTCCATAGGTCAATATGACCCTCTCTGGTAAGAACATGGTCGGGCTCCATAGGTCAATATGACCCTCTCTGGTAAGAACATGGTCGGGCTCCATAGGTCAATATGACCCTCTCTGGTAAGAACAAGGTCGGGCTCCATAGGTCAATATGACCCTCTCTGGTAAGAACATGGTCGGGCTCCATTGGTCAATATGACCCTCTCTGGTAAGAACATGAACAGTCGGGCTCCATAGGTCAATATGACCCTCTCTGGTAAGAACATGGTCGGGCTACATAGGTCAATATGACCCTCTCTGGTAAGAACATGGTCGGGCTCCATAGGTCAATATGACCCTCTCTGGTAAGAACATGGTCGGGCTCCATATCTCAATATGACCCTCTCTGGTAAGAACAAGGTCGGGCTCCATAGGTCAATATGACCCTCTCTGGTAAGAACATGGTCGGGCTCCATAGGTCAATATGACCCTCTCTGGTAAGAACGTGAACAGTCGGGCTCCATAGGTCAATATGACCCTCTCTGGTAAGAACATGGTCGGGCTCCATAGGTCAATATGACCCTCTCTGGTAAGAACATGGTCGGGCTCCATAGGTCAATATGACCCTCTCTGGTAAGAACATGAACAGTCGAGCTCCATAGGTCTATATGACCCTCTCTTGTAAGAACATGAACAGTCGGGCTCCATAGGTCAATATGACCCTCTCTGGTAAGAACATGGTCGGGCTCCGTAGGTCAATATGACCCTCTCTGGTAAGAACATGAACAGTCGGGCTCCATAGGTCAATATGACCCTCTCTGGTAAGAACATGGTCGGGCTCCGTAGGTCAATATGACCCTCTCTGGTAAGAACATGGTCGGGCTCCATAGGTCAATATGACCCTCTCTGGTAAGAACATGATCGGGCTCCATAGGTCAATATGACCCTCTCTGGTAAGAACATGAACAGTCGGGCTCCATAGGTCAATATGACCCTCTCTGGTAAGAACATGAACAGTCGGGCTCCATAGGTCAATATGACCCTCTCTGGTAAGAACATGAACAGTCGGGCTCCATAGGTCAATATGACCCTCTCTGGTAAGAACATGATCGGGCTCCATAGGTCAATATGACCCTCTCTGGTAAGAACATGGTCGGGCTCCATAGGTCAATATGACCCTCTCTGGTAAGAACATGGTCGGGATCCATAGGTCAATATGACCCTCTCTGGTAAGAACATGGTCGGGCTCCATAGGTCAATATGACCCTCTCTGGTAAGAACATGGTCGGGCTCCATAGGAAAATATGACCCTCTCTGGTAAGAACATGGTCAGGCTCCATAGGTCAATTTGACCCTCTCTGGTAAGAACATGAACAGTCGAGCTCCATATTTCTCTATGACCCTCTCTGGTAAGAACATGAACAGTCAAGCTCCATAGGTATATATGACCCTCTCTGGTAAGAACATGAACAGTCGGGCTCCATAGGTCAATATGACCCTCTCTTGTAAGAACATGAACAGTCGGGCTCCATAGGTCAATATGACCCTCTCTGGTAAGAACATGGTCGGGCTCCATAGGTCAATATGACCCTCTCTGGTAAGAACATGGTGGGCTCCATAGGTCAATATGACCGTCTCTGGTAAGAACATGGTCGGGCTCCATAGGTCAATATGACCCTCTCTGGTAAGAACATGATCGGGCTCCATAGGTCAATATGACCCTCTCTGGTAAGAACATGGTCGGGCTCCATAGGTCAATATGACCCTCTCTGGTAAGAACATGGTCGTGCTCCATTGGTCAATATGACCCTCTCTGGTAAGAACATGAACAGTTGGGCTCCATAGGTCAATATGACCCTCTCTGGTAAGAACATGGTCGTGCTCCATTGGTCAATATGACCCTCTCTGGTAAGAACATGAACAGTTGGGCTCCATAGGTCAATATGACCCTCTCTGGTAAGAACATGGTCGGGCTCCATAGGTCAATATGACCCTCTCTGGTAAGAACATGGTCGGGCTCCATAGGTCAATATGACCCTCTCTGGTAAGAACATGGTCGGGCTCCATAGGTCAATATGACCCTCTCTGGTAAGAACATGGTCGGGCTCCATAGGTCAATATTACCCTCTCTGGTAAGAACATGGTCGGGCTCCATAGGTCAATATGACCCTCTCTGGTAAGAACATGGTCGGGCTCCATAGGTCAATATGACCCTCTCTGGTAAGAACATGGTCGGGCTCCATAGGTCAATATGACCCTCTCTGGTAAGAACATGGTAGGGCTCCATAGGTCAATATGACCCTCTCTGGTAAGAACATGGTCAGGCTCCATAGGTCAATATGACCCTCTCTGGTAAGAACATGGTCGGGCTCCATAGGTCAATATGACCCTCTCTGGTAAGAACATGGTCGGGCTCCATAGGAAAATATGACCCTCTCTGGTAAGAACATGGTCAGGCTCCATAGGTCAATTTGACCCTCTCTGGTAAGAACATGAACAGTCGAGCTCGATAGGTCCACATGACCCTCTCTGGTAAGAACATGAACAGTCAAGCTCCATAGGTCTATATGACCCTCTCTGGTAAGAACATGAACAGTCGGGCTCCATAGGTCAATATGACCCTCTCTTGTAAGAACATGAACAGTCGGGCTCCATAGGTCAATATGACCCTCTCTGGTAAGAACATGGTCGGGCTCCATAGGTCAATTTGACCCTCTCTGGTAAGAACATGATCGGGCTCCATAGGTCAATATGACCCTCTCTGATAAGAACATGAACAGTCGGGCTCCATAGGTCAATATGACCCTCTCTGGTAAGAACATGAACGGTCGGGCTCCATAGGTCAATATGACCCTCTCTTGTAAGAACATGGTCGAGCTCCATAGGTCAATATGACCCTCTCTGGTAAGAACATGAACAGTCGGGCTCCATAGGTCAATATGACCCTATCTGGTAAGAACATGGTCGGGCTCCATAGGTCAATATGACCCTCTCATGTAAGAACATGAACAGTCGGGCTCCATAGGTCAATAAGACCCTCTCTGGTAAGAACATGAACAGTCGGGCTCCAAAGGTCAATATGACCCTCTCTGGTAAGAACATGAACAGTCGGGCTCCATAGGTCAATATGACCCTCTCTGGTAAGAACATGAACAGTCGGGCTCCAAAGGTCAATATGACCCTCTCTGGTAAGAACATGAACAGTCGGGCTCCATAGGTCAATATGACCCTCTCTGGTAAGAACATGGTGGGCTCCATAGGTCAATATGACCCTCTCATGTAAGAACATGAACAGTCGGGCTCCATAGGTCAATAAGACCCTCTCTGGTAAGAACATGAACAGTCGGGCTCCAAAGGTCAATATGACCCTCTCTGGTAAGAACATGAACAGTCGGGCTCCATAGGTCAATATGACCCTCTCTGGTAAGAACATGGTGGGCTCCATAGGTCAATATGACCCTCTCTGGTAAGAACAAGGTCGGGCTCCATAGGTCAATATGGCCCTCTCTGGTAAGAACATGGTCGGGCTCCATAGGTCAATATGACCCTCTCTGGTAAGAACATGGTCGGGCTCCATAGGAAAATATGACCCTCTCTGGTAAGAACATGGTCAGGCTCCATAGGTCAATTTGACCCTCTCTGGTAAGAACATGAACAGTCTAGCTCCATAGGTCTATATGACCCTCTCTGGTAAGAACATGAACAGTCGGGCTCCATAGGTCAATATGACCCTCTCTTGTAAGAACATGAACAGTCGGGCTCCATAGGTCAATATGACCCTCTCTGGTAAGAACATGGTCGGGCTCCATAGGTCAATATGACCCTCTCTGGTAAGAACATGATCGGGCTCCATAGGTCAATATGACCCTCTCTGATAAGAACATGAACAGTCGTGCTCCATAGGTCAATATGACCCTCTCTGGTAAGAACATGAACAGTCGGGCTCCATAGGTCAATATGACCCTCTCTGGTAAGAAGATGAACAGTCGGGCTCCATAGGTCAATATGACTCTCTCTTGTAAGAACATGGTCGGGCTCCATAGGTCAATATGACCCTCTCTGGTAAGAACATGAACAGTCGGGCTCCATAGGTCAATATGACCCTATCTGGTAAGAACATGGTCGGGCTCCATAGGTCAATATGACCCTCTCATGTAAGAACATGAACAGTCGGGCTCCATAGGTCAATAAGACCCTCTCTGGTAAGAACATGAACAGTCGGGCTCCAAAGGTCAATATGACCCTCTCTGGTAAGAACATGAACAGTCGGGCTCCATAGGTCAATATGACCCTATCTGGTAAGAACATGGTCGGGCTCCATAGGTCAATATGACCCTCTCATGTAAGAACATGAACAGTCGGGCTCCATAGGTCAATATGACCCTCTCTGGTAAGAACATGGTGGGCTCCATAGGTCAATATGACCCTCTCTGGTAAGAACAAGGTCGGGCTCCATAGGTCAATATGGCCCTCTCTGGTAAGAACATGGTCGGGCTCCATAGGTCAATATGACCCTCTCTGGTAAGAACATGGTCGGGCTCCATAGGTCAATATGACCCTCTCTGGTAAGAACAAGGTCGGGCTCCATAGGTCAATATGGCCCTCTCTGGTAAGAACATGGTCGGGCTCCATAGGTCAATATGACCCTCTCTGGTAAGATCATGGTCGGGCTCCATAGGTCAATATGGCCCTCTCTGGTAAGAACATGGTCGGGCTCCATAGGTCAATATGACCCTCTCTGGTAAGAACATGGTCGGGCTCCATAGGTCAATATGACCCTCTCTGGTAAGAACAAGGTCGGGCTCCATAGGTCAATATGACCCTCTCTGGTAAGAACATGGTTGGGCTCCATAGGTCAATATGACCCTCTCTGGTAAGAACATGATCGGGCTCCATAGGTCAATATGACCCTCTCTGGTAAGAACATGAACAGTCGGGCTCCATAGGTCAATATGACCCTCTCTGGAAAGAACATGGTCGGGCTCCATAGGTCAATATGACCCTCTCTGGTAAGAACATGGTCGGGCTCCATAGGTCAATATGATCCTCTCTGGTATGAACATGAACAGTCGAGCTCCATAGGTCTATATGACCCTCTCTGGTAAGAACATGAACAGTCGGGCTCCATAGGTCAATATGACCCTCTCTTGTAAGAACATGATCAGTCGGGCTCCATAGGTCAATATGACCCTCTCTGGTAAGAACATGGTCGGGCTCCGTAGGTCAATATGACCCTCTCTGGTAAGAACATGAACAGTCGGGCTCCAAAGGTCAATATGACCCTCTCTGGTAAGAACATGGTCGGGCTCCGTAGGTCAATATGACCCTCTCTGGTAAGAACATGAACAGTCGGGCTCCAAAGGTCAATATGACCCTCTCTGGTAAGAACATGAACAGTCGGGCTCCATAGGTCAATATGACCCTATCTGGTAAGAACATGAACGGTCGGGCTCCATAGGTCAATATGACCCTCTCATGTAAGAACATGAACAGTCGGGCTCCATAGGTCAATATGACCCTCTCTGGTAAGAACATGGTGGGCTCCATAGGTCAATATGACCCTCTCTGGTAAGAACAAGGTCGGGCTCCATAGGTCAATATGGCCCTCTCTGGTAAGAACATGGTCGGGCTCCATAGGTCAATATGACCCTCTCTGGTAAGAACATGGTCGGGCTCCATAGGTCAATATGACCCTCTCTGGTAAGAACAAGGTCGGGCTCCATAGGTCAATATGGCCCTCTCTGGTAAGAACATGGTCGGGCTCCATAGGTCAATATGACCCTCTCTGGTAAGATCATGGTCGGGCTCCATAGGTCAATATGGCCCTCTCTGGTAAGAACATGGTCGGGCTCCATAGGTCAATATGACCCTCTCTGGTAAGAACATGGTCGGGCTCCATAGGTCAATATGACCCTCTCTGGTAAGAACAAGGTCGGGCTCCATAGGTCAATATGACCCTCTCTGGTAAGAACATGGTTGGGCTCCATAGGTCAATATGACCCTCTCTGGTAAGAACATGATCGGGCTCCATAGGTCAATATGACCCTCTCTGGTAAGAACATGAACAGTCGGGCTCCATAGGTCAATTTGACCCTCTCTGGAAAGAACATGGTCGGGCTCCATAGGTCAATATGACCCTCTCTGGTAAGAACATGGTCGGGCTCCATAGGTCAATATGATCCTCTCTGGTATGAACATGAACAGTCGAGCTCCATAGGTCAATATGACCCTCTCTGGTAAGAACATGAACGGTCGGGCTCCATAGGTCAATATGACCCTCTCTTGTAAGAACATGGTCGAGCTCCATAGGTCAATATGACCCTCTCTGGTAAGAACATGAACAGTCGGGCTCCATAGGTCAATATGACCCTATCTGGTAAGAACATGGTCGGGCTCCATAGGTCAATATGACCCTCTCATGTAAGAACATGAACAGTCGGGCTCCATAGGTCAATAAGACCCTCTCTGGTAAGAACATGAACAGTCGGGCTCCAAAGGTCAATATGACCCTCTCTGGTAAGAACATGAACAGTCGGGCTCCATAGGTCAATATGACCCTCTCTGGTAAGAACATGAACAGTCGGGCTCCAAAGGTCAATATGACCCTCTCTGGTAAGAACATGAACAGTCGGGCTCCATAGGTCAATATGACCCTCTCTGGTAAGAACATGGTGGGCTCCATAGGTCAATATGACCCTCTCATGTAAGAACATGAACAGTCGGGCTCCATAGGTCAATAAGACCCTCTCTGGTAAGAACATGAACAGTCGGGCTCCAAAGGTCAATATGACCCTCTCTGGTAAGAACATGAACAGTCGGGCTCCATAGGTCAATATGACCCTCTCTGGTAAGAACATGGTGGGCTCCATAGGTCAATATGACCCTCTCTGGTAAGAACAAGGTCGGGCTCCATAGGTCAATATGGCCCTCTCTGGTAAGAACATGGTCGGGCTCCATAGGTCAATATGACCCTCTCTGGTAAGAACAAGGTCGGGCTCCATAGGTCAATATGGCCCTCTCTGGTAAGAACATGGTCGGGCTCCATAGGTCAATATGACCCTCTCTGGTAAGAACATGGTCGGGCTCCATAGGAAAATATGACCCTCTCTGGTAAGAACATGGTCAGGCTCCATAGGTCAATTTGACCCTCTCTGGTAAGAACATGAACAGTCTAGCTCCATAGGTCTATATGACCCTCTCTGGTAAGAACATGAACAGTCGGGCTCCATAGGTCAATATGACCCTCTCTTGTAAGAACATGAACAGTCGGGCTCCATAGGTCAATATGACCCTCTCTGGTAAGAACATGGTCGGGCTCCATAGGTCAATATGACCCTCTCTGGTAAGAACATGATCGGGCTCCATAGGTCAATATGACCCTCTCTGATAAGAACATGAACAGTCGTGCTCCATAGGTCAATATGACCCTCTCTGGTAAGAACATGAACAGTCGGGCTCCATAGGTCAATATGACCCTCTCTGGTAAGAAGATGAACAGTCGGGCTCCATAGGTCAATATGACTCTCTCTTGTAAGAACATGGTCGGGCTCCATAGGTCAATATGACCCTCTCTGGTAAGAACATGAACAGTCGGGCTCCATAGGTCAATATGACCCTATCTGGTAAGAACATGGTCGGGCTCCATAGGTCAATATGACCCTCTCATGTAAGAACATGAACAGTCGGGCTCCATAGGTCAATAAGACCCTCTCTGGTAAGAACATGAACAGTCGGGCTCCAAAGGTCAATATGACCCTCTCTGGTAAGAACATGAACAGTCGGGCTCCATAGGTCAATATGACCCTATCTGGTAAGAACATGGTCGGGCTCCATAGGTCAATATGACCCTCTCATGTAAGAACATGAACAGTCGGGCTCCATAGGTCAATATGACCCTCTCTGGTAAGAACATGGTGGGCTCCATAGGTCAATATGACCCTCTCTGGTAAGAACAAGGTCGGGCTCCATAGGTCAATATGGCCCTCTCTGGTAAGAACATGGTCGGGCTCCATAGGTCAATATGACCCTCTCTGGTAAGAACATGGTCGGGCTCCATAGGTCAATATGACCCTCTCTGGTAAGAACAAGGTCGGGCTCCATAGGTCAATATGGCCCTCTCTGGTAAGAACATGGTCGGGCTCCATAGGTCAATATGACCCTCTCTGGTAAGATCATGGTCGGGCTCCATAGGTCAATATGGCCCTCTCTGGTAAGAACATGGTCGGGCTCCATAGGTCAATATGACCCTCTCTGGTAAGAACATGGTCGGGCTCCATAGGTCAATATGACCCTCTCTGGTAAGAACAAGGTCGGGCTCCATAGGTCAATATGACCCTCTCTGGTAAGAACATGGTTGGGCTCCATAGGTCAATATGACCCTCTCTGGTAAGAACATGATCGGGCTCCATAGGTCAATATGACCCTCTCTGGTAAGAACATGAACAGTCGGGCTCCATAGGTCAATATGACCCTCTCTGGAAAGAACATGGTCGGGCTCCATAGGTCAATATGACCCTCTCTGGTAAGAACATGGTCGGGCTCCATAGGTCAATATGATCCTCTCTGGTATGAACATGAACAGTCGAGCTCCATAGGTCTATATGACCCTCTCTGGTAAGAACATGAACAGTCGGGCTCCATAGGTCAATATGACCCTCTCTTGTAAGAACATGATCAGTCGGGCTCCATAGGTCAATATGACCCTCTCTGGTAAGAACATGGTCGGGCTCCGTAGGTCAATATGACCCTCTCTGGTAAGAACATGAACAGTCGGGCTCCAAAGGTCAATATGACCCTCTCTGGTAAGAACATGGTCGGGCTCCGTAGGTCAATATGACCCTCTCTGGTAAGAACATGAACAGTCGGGCTCCAAAGGTCAATATGACCCTCTCTGGTAAGAACATGAACAGTCGGGCTCCATAGGTCAATATGACCCTATCTGGTAAGAACATGAACGGTCGGGCTCCATAGGTCAATATGACCCTCTCATGTAAGAACATGAACAGTCGGGCTCCATAGGTCAATATGACCCTCTCTGGTAAGAACATGGTGGGCTCCATAGGTCAATATGACCCTCTCTGGTAAGAACAAGGTCGGGCTCCATAGGTCAATATGGCCCTCTCTGGTAAGAACATGGTCGGGCTCCATAGGTCAATATGACCCTCTCTGGTAAGAACATGGTCGGGCTCCATAGGTCAATATGACCCTCTCTGGTAAGAACAAGGTCGGGCTCCATAGGTCAATATGGCCCTCTCTGGTAAGAACATGGTCGGGCTCCATAGGTCAATATGACCCTCTCTGGTAAGATCATGGTCGGGCTCCATAGGTCAATATGGCCCTCTCTGGTAAGAACATGGTCGGGCTCCATAGGTCAATATGACCCTCTCTGGTAAGAACATGGTCGGGCTCCATAGGTCAATATGACCCTCTCTGGTAAGAACAAGGTCGGGCTCCATAGGTCAATATGACCCTCTCTGGTAAGAACATGGTTGGGCTCCATAGGTCAATATGACCCTCTCTGGTAAGAACATGATCGGGCTCCATAGGTCAATATGACCCTCTCTGGTAAGAACATGAACAGTCGGGCTCCATAGGTCAATTTGACCCTCTCTGGAAAGAACATGGTCGGGCTCCATAGGTCAATATGACCCTCTCTGGTAAGAACATGGTCGGGCTCCATAGGTCAATATGATCCTCTCTGGTATGAACATGAACAGTCGAGCTCCATAGGTCTATATGACCCTCTCTGGTAAGAACATGAACAGTCGAGCTCCATAGGTCTATATGACCCTCTCTGGTAAGAACATGAACAGTCGGGCTCCATAGGTCAATATGACCCTCTCTTGTAAGAACATGAACAGTCGGGCTCCATAGGTCAATATGACCCTCTCTGGTAAGAACATGGTCGGGCTCCGTAGGTCAATATGACCCTCTCTGGTAAGAACATGAACAGTCGGGCTCCAAAGGTCAATATGACCCTCTCTGGTAAGAACATGGTCGGGCTCCGTAGGTCAATATGACCCTCTCTGGTAAGAACATGAACAGTCGGGCTCCAAAGGTCAATATGACCCTCTCTGGTAAGAACATGAACAGTCGGGCTCCATAGGTCAATATGACCCTCTCTGGTAAGAACATGGTCGGGCTCCATAGGTCAATATGACCCTCTCATGTAACAACATGAACAGTCGGGCTCCATAGGTCAATAAGACCCTCTCTGGTAAGAACATGAACAGTCGGGCTCCAAAGGTCAATATGACCCTCTCTGGTAAGAACATGAACAGTCGGGCTCCATAGGTCAATATGACCCTCTCTGGTAAGAACATGGTGGGCTCCATAGGTCAATATGACCCTCTCTGGTAAGAACAAGGTCGGGCTCCATAGGTCAATATGGCCCTCTCTGGTAAGAACATGGTCGGGCTCCATAGGTCAATATGATCCTCTCTGGTATGAACATGAACAGTCGAGCTCCATAGGTCTATATGACCCTCTCTGGTAAGAACATGAACAGTCGAGCTCCATAGGTCTATATGACCCTCTCTGGTAAGAACATGAACAGTCGGGCTCCATAGGTCAATATGACCCTCTCTTGTAAGAACATGAACAGTCGGGCTCCATAGGTCAATATGACCCTCTCTGGTAAGAACATGGTCGGGCTCCGTAGGTCAATATGACCCTCTCTGGTAAGAACATGAACAGTCGGGCTCCATAGGTCAATATGACCCTCTCTGGTAAGAAGATGAACAGTCGGGCTCCATAGGTCAATATGACCCTCTCTTGTAAGAACATGAACAGTCGGGCTCAATAGGTCAATATGACCCTCTCTGGTAAGAACATGGTCGGGCTCCGTAGGTCAATATGACCCTCTCTGGTAAGAACATGAACAGTCGGGCTCCATAGGTCAATATGACCCTCTCTGGTAAGAACATGAACAGTCGGGCTCCATAGGTCAATATGACCCTATCTGGTAAGAACATGGTCGGGCTCCATAGGTCAATATGACCCTCTCATGTAAGAACATGAACAGTCGGGCTCCATAGGTCAATAAGACCCTCTCTGGTAAGAACATGAACAGTCGGGCTTCAAAGGTCAATATGACCCTCTCTGGTAAGAACATGAACAGTCGGGCTCCATAGGTCAATATGACCCTATCTGGTAAGAACATGGTCGGGCTCCATAGGTCAATATGACCCTCTCTGGTAAGAACATGGTGGGCTCCATAGGTCAATATGACCCTCTCTGGTAAGAACAAGGTCGGGCTCCATAGGTCAATATGGCCCTCTCTGGTAAGAACATGGTCGGGCTCCATAGGTCAATATGACCCTCTCATGTAAGAACATGAACAGTCGGGCTCCATAGGTCAATAAGACCCTCTCTGGTAAGAACATGAACAGTCGGGCTCCAAAGGTCAATATGACCCTCTCTGGTAAGAACATGAACAGTCGGGCTCCATAGGTCAATATTACCCTATCTGATAAGAACATGGTCGGGCTCCATAGGTCAATATGACCCTCTCATGTAAGAACATGAACAGTCGGGCTCCATAGGTCAATAAGAACCTCTCTGGTAAGAACATGAACAGTCGGGCTCCAAAGGTCAATATGACCCTCTCTGGTAAGAACATGAACAGTCGGGCTCCATAGGTCAATATGACCCTCTCTGGTAAGAACAAGGTCGGGCTCCATAGGTCAATATGGCCCTCTCTGGTAAGAACATGGTCGGGCTCCATAGGTCAATATGACCCTCTCTGGTAAGAACATGGTCGGGCTCCATAGGTCAATATGACCCTCTCTGGTAAGAACAAGGTCGGGCTCCATAGGTCAATATGGCCCTCTCTGGTAAGAACATGGTCGGGTTCCATAGGTCAATATGGCCCTCTCTGGTAAGAACATGGTCGGGCTCCATAGGTCAATATGACCCTCTCTGGTAAGATCATGGTCGGGCTCCATAGGTCAATATGACCCTCTCTGGTAAGAACATGGTCGGGCTACATAGGTCAATATGACCCTCTCTGGTAAGAACATGAACAGTCGGGCTCCATAGGTCAATATGACCCTCTCTGGTAAGAACATGGTGGGCTCCATAGGTCAATATGACCCTCTCTGGTAAGAACATGAACAGTCGGGCTCCATAGGTCAATAAGACCCTCTCTGGTAAGAACATGAACAGTCGGGCTCCATAGGTCAATATGACCCTATCTGATAAGAACATGGTCGGGCTCCATAGGTCAATATGACCCTCTCATGTAAGAACATGAACAGTCGGGCTCCATAGGTCAATAAGACCCTCTCTGGTAAGAACATGAACAGTCGGGCTCCATAGGTCAATATGACCCTATCTGGTAAGAACATGGTCGGGCTCCATAGGTCAATATGACCCTCTCATGTAAGAACATGAACAGTCGGGCTCCATAGGTCAATATGACCCTCTCTGGTAAGAACATGGTGGGCTCCATAGGTCAATATGACCCTCTCTGGTAAGAACATGAACAGTCGGGCTCCATAGGTCAATAAGACCCTCTCTGGTAAGAACATGAACAGTCGGGCTCCATAGGTCAATATGACCCTATCTGATAAGAACATGGTCGGGCTCCATAGGTCAATATGACCCTCTCATGTAAGAACATGAACAGTCGGGCTCCATAGGTCAATAAGACCCTCTCTGGTAAGAACATGAACAGTCGGGCTCCATAGGTCAATATGACCCTATCTGGTAAGAACATGTTTGGGCTCCATAGGTCAATATGACCCTCTCATGTAAGAACATGAACAGTCGGGCTCCATAGGTCAATATGACCCTCTCTGGTAAGAACATGGTGGGCTCCATAGGTCAATATGACCCTCTCTGGTAAGAACAAGGTCGGGCTCCATAGGTCAATATGGCCCTCTCTGGTAAGAACATGGTCGGGCTCCATAGGTCAATATGACCCTCTCTGGTAAGAACATGGTCGGGCTCCATAGGTCAATATGACCCTCTCTGGTAAGAACAAGGTCGGGCTCCATAGGTCAATATGGCCCTCTCTGGTAAGAACATGGTCGGGCTCCATAGGTCAATATGACCCTCTCTGGTAAGATCATGGTCGGGCTCCATAGGTCAATATGGCCCTCTCTGGTAAGAACATGGTCGGGCTCCATAGGTCAATATGACCCTCTCTGGTAAGAACATGGTCGGGCTCCATAGGTCAATATGACCCTCTCTGGTAAGAACAAGGTCGGGCTCCATAGGTCAATATGACCCTCTCTGGTAAGAACATGGTTGGGCTCCATAGGTCAATATGACCCTCTCTGGTAAGAACATGATCGGGCTCCATAGGTCAATATGACCCTCTCTGGTAAGAACATGAACAGTCGGGCTCCATAGGTCAATATGACCCTCTCTGGAAAGAACATGGTCGGGCTCCATAGGTCAATATGACCCTCTCTGGTAAGAACATGGTCGGGCTCCATAGGTCAATATGATCCTCTCTGGTATGAACATGAACAGTCGAGCTCCATAGGTCTATATGACCCTCTCTGGTAAGAACATGAACAGTCGGGCTCCATAGGTCAATATGACCCTCTCTTGTAAGAACATGAACAGTCGGGCTCCATAGGTCAATATGACCCTCTCTGGTAAGAACATGGTCGGGCTCCGTAGGTCAATATGACCCTCTCTGGTAAGAACATGAACAGTCGGGCTCCAAAGGTCAATATGACCCTCTCTGGTAAGAACATGGTCGGGCTCCGTAGGTCAATATGACCCTCTCTGGTAAGAACATGAACAGTCGGGCTCCAAAGGTCAATATGACCCTCTCTGGTAAGAACATGAACAGTCGGGCTCCATAGGTCAATATGACCCTCTCATGTAACAACATGAACAGTCGGGCTCAATAGGTCAATATGACCCTCTCTGGTAAGAACATGAACAGTCGGGCTCCATAGGTCAATATGACCCTATCTGGTAAGAACATGGTCGGGCTCCATAGGTCAATATGACCCTCTCTGGTAAGAACAAGGTCGGGCTCCATAGGTCAATATGGCCCTCTCTGGTAAGAACATGGTCGGGCTCCATAGGTCAATATGACCCTCTCTGGTAAGAACATGGTCAGGCTCCATAGGTCAATATGACCCTCTCTGGTAAGAACAAGGTCGGGCTCCATAGGTCAATATGGCCCTCTCTGGTAAGAACATGGTCGGGCTCCATAGGTCAATATGACCCTCTCTGGTAAGATCATGGTCGGGCTCCATAGGTCAATATGGCCCTCTCTGGTAAGAACATGGTCGGGCTCCATAGGTCAATATGACCCTCTCTGGTAAGAACATGGTCGGGCTCCATAGGTCAATATGACCCTCTCTGGTAAGAACAAGGTCGGGCTCCATAGGTCAATATGACCCTCTCTGGTAAGAACATGGTTGGGCTCCATAGGTCAATATGACCCTCTCTGGTAAGAACATGATCGGGCTCCATAGGTCAATATGACCCTCTCTGGTAAGAACATGAACAGTCGGGCTCCATAGGTCAATATGACCCTCTCTGGAAAGAACATGGTCGGGCTCCATAGGTCAATATGACCCTCTCTGGTAAGAACATGGTCGGGCTCCATAGGTCAATATGATCCTCTCTGGTATGAACATGAACAGTCGAGCTCCATAGGTCTATATGACCCTCTCTGGTAAGAACATGAACAGTCGAGCTCCATAGGTCTATATGACCCTCTCTGGTAAGAACATGAACAGTCGGGCTCCATAGGTCAATATGACCCTCTCTTGTAAGAACATGAACAGTCGGGCTCCATAGGTCAATATGACCCTCTCTGGTAAGAACATGGTCGGGCTCCGTAGGTCAATATGACCCTCTCTGGTAAGAACATGAACAGTCGGGCTCCAAAGGTCAATATGACCCTCTCTGGTAAGAACATGGTCGGGCTCCGTAGGTCAATATGACCCTCTCTGGTAAGAACATGAACAGTCGGGCTCCAAAGGTCAATATGACCCTCTCTGGTAAGAACATGAACAGTCGGGCTCCATAGGTCAATAAGACCCTCTCTGGTAAGAACATGAACAGTCGGGCTCCAAAGGTCAATATGACCCTCTCTGGTAAGAACATGAACAGTCGGGCTCCATAGGTCAATATGACCCTCTCTGGTAAGAACATGGTCGGGCTCCATAGGTCAATATGACCCTCTCATGTAACAACATGAACAGTCGGGCTCCATAGGTCAATAAGACCCTCTCTGGTAAGAACATGAACAGTCGGGCTCCAAAGGTCAATATGACCCTCTCTGGTAAGAACATGAACAGTCGGGCTCCATAGGTCAATATGACCCTCTCTGGTAAGAACATGGTGGGCTCCATAGGTCAATATGACCCTCTCTGGTAAGAACAAGGTCGGGCTCCATAGGTCAATATGGCCCTCTCTGGTAAGAACATGGTCGGGCTCCATAGGTCAATATGATCCTCTCTGGTATGAACATGAACAGTCGAGCTCCATAGGTCTATATGACCCTCTCTGGTAAGAACATGAACAGTCGAGCTCCATAGGTCTATATGACCCTCTCTGGTAAGAACATGAACAGTCGGGCTCCATAGGTCAATATGACCCTCTCTTGTAAGAACATGAACAGTCGGGCTCCATAGGTCAATATGACCCTCTCTGGTAAGAACATGGTCGGGCTCCGTAGGTCAATATGACCCTCTCTGGTAAGAACATGAACAGTCGGGCTCCATAGGTCAATATGACCCTCTCTGGTAAGAAGATGAACAGTCGGGCTCCATAGGTCAATATGACCCTCTCTTGTAAGAACATGAACAGTCGGGCTCCATAGGTCAATATGACCCTCTCTGGTAAGAACATGGTCGGGCTCCGTAGGTCAATATGACCCTCTCTGGTAAGAACATGAACAGTCGGGCTCCATAGGTCAATATGACCCTCTCTGGTAAGAACATGAACAGTCGGGCTCCATAGGTCAATATGACCCTATCTGGTAAGAACATGGTCGGGCTCCATAGGTCAATATGACCCTCTCATGTAAGAACATGAACAGTCGGGCTCCATAGGTCAATAAGACCCTCTCTGGTAAGAACATGAACAGTCGGGCTTCAAAGGTCAATATGACCCTCTCTGGTAAGAACATGAACAGTCGGGCTCCATAGGTCAATATGACCCTATCTGGTAAGAACATGGTCGGGCTCCATAGGTCAATATGACCCTCTCTGGTAAGAACATGGTGGGCTCCATAGGTCAATATGACCCTCTCTGGTAAGAACAAGGTCGGGCTCCATAGGTCAATATGGCCCTCTCTGGTAAGAACATGGTCGGGCTCCATAGGTCAATATGACCCTCTCATGTAAGAACATGAACAGTCGGGCTCCATAGGTCAATAAGACCCTCTCTGGTAAGAACATGAACAGTCGGGCTCCAAAGGTCAATATGACCCTCTCTGGTAAGAACATGAACAGTCGGGCTCCATAGGTCAATATGACCCTATCTGATAAGAACATGGTCGGGCTCCATAGGTCAATATGACCCTCTCATGTAAGAACATGAACAGTCGGGCTCCATAGGTCAATAAGAACCTCTCTGGTAAGAACATGAACAGTCGGGCTCCAAAGGTCAATATGACCCTCTCTGGTAAGAACATGAACAGTCGGGCTCCATAGGTCAATATGACCCTCTCTGGTAAGAACAAGGTCGGGCTCCATAGGTCAATATGGCCCTCTCTGGTAAGAACATGGTCGGGCTCCATAGGTCAATATGACCCTCTCTGGTAAGAACATGGTCGGGCTCCATAGGTCAATATGACCCTCTCTGGTAAGAACAAGGTCGGGCTCCATAGGTCAATATGGCCCTCTCTGGTAAGAACATGGTCGGTTTCCATAGGTCAATATGACCCTCTCTGGTAAGATCATGGTCGGGCTCCATAGGTCAATATGGCCCTCTCTGGTAAGAACATGGTCGGGCTCCATAGGTCAATATGACCCTCTCTGGTAAGATCATGGTCGGGCTCCATAGGTCAATATGACCCTCTCTGGTAAGAACATGGTCGGGCTACATAGGTCAATATGACCCTCTCTGGTAAGAACATGAACAGTCTGGCTCCATAGGTCAATATGGCCCTCTCTGGTAAGAACATGGTCGGGCTCCATAGGTCAATATGACCCTCTCTGGTAAGATCATGGTCGGGCTCC
Source organism: Oncorhynchus clarkii lewisi (assembly GCF_045791955.1). NCBI lineage: Eukaryota > Metazoa > Chordata > Actinopteri > Salmoniformes > Salmonidae > Oncorhynchus > Oncorhynchus clarkii. Next base: position 56,314,494 of record NC_092162.1, on the reverse strand, counting down.
ATAGGTCAATATGACCCTCTCTGGTAAGAACATGGTCGGGCTACATAGGTCAATATGACCCTCTCTGGTAAGAACATGAACAGTCGGGCTCCATAGGTCAATAAGACCCTCTCTGGTAAGAACATGAACAGTCGGGCTCCAAAGGTCAATATGACCCTCTCTGGTAAGAACATGAACAGTCGGGCTCCATAGGTCAATATGACCCTATCTGATAAGAACATGGTCGGGCTCCATAGGTCAATATGACCCTCTCATGTAAGAACATGAACAGTCGGGCTCCATAGGTCAATAAGACCCTCTCTGGTAAGAACATGAACAGTCGGGCTCCAAAGGTCAATATGACCCTCTCTGGTAAGAACATGAACAGTCGGGCTCCATAGGTCAATATGACCCTCTCTGGTAAGAACATGGTCGGGCTCCATAGGTCAATATGACCCTCTCTGGTAAGAACATGGTCGGGCTCCATAGGTCAATATGACCCTCTCTGGTAAGAACAAGGTCGGGCTCCATAGGTCAATATGGCCCTCTCTGGTAAGAACATGGTCGGGTTCCATAGGTCAATATGACCCTCTCTGGTAAGATCATGGTCGGGCTCCATAGGTCAATATGGCCCTCTCTGGTAAGAACATGGTCGGGCTCCATAGGTCAATATGACCCTCTCTGGTAAGATCATGGTCGGGCTCCATAGGTCAATATGACCCTCTCTGGTAAGAACATGGTCGGGCTACATAGGTCAATATGACCCTCTCTGGTAAGAACATGAACAGTCGGGCTCCATAGGTCAATATGACCCTCTCTGGTAAGAACATGGTCGGGCTCCATAGGTCAATATGACCCTCTCTGGTAAGAACATGGTCGGGCTCCATAGGTCAATATGACCCTCTCTGGTAAGAACAAGGTCGGGCTCCATAGGTCAATATGGCCCTCTCTGGTAAGAACATGGTCGGGTTCCATAGGTCAATATGACCCTCTCTGGTAAGATCATGGTCGGGCTCCATAGGTCAATATGGCCCTCTCTGGTAAGAACATGGTCGGGCTCCATAGGTCAATATGACCCTCTCTGGTAAGATCATGGTCGGGCTCCATAGGTCAATATGACCCTCTCTGGTAAGAACATGGTCGGGCTACATAGGTCAATATGACCCTCTCTGGTAAGAACATGAACAGTCGGGCTCCATAGGTCAATAAGACCCTCTCTGGTAAGAACATGAACAGTCGGGCTTCAAAGGTCAATATGACCCTCTCTGGTAAGAACATGAACAGTCGGGCTCCATAGGTCAATATGACCCTATCTGGTAAGAACATGGTCGGGCTCCATAGGTCAATATGACCCTCTCTGGTAAGAACATGGTGGGCTCCATAGGTCAATATGACCCTCTCTGGTAAGAACAAGGTCGGGCTCCATAGGTCAATATGGCCCTCTCTGGTAAGAACATGGTCGGGCTCCATAGGTCAATATGACCCTATCTGATAAGAACATGGTCGGGCTCCATAGGTCAATATGACCCTCTCATGTAAGAACATGAACAGTCAGGCTCCATAGGTCAATAAGAACCTCTCTGGTAAGAACATGAACAGTCGGGCTCCAAAGGTCAATATGACCCTCTCTGGTAAGAACATGAACAGTCGGGCTCCATAGGTCAATATGACCCTCTCTGGTAAGAACAAGGTCGGGCTCCATAGGTCAATATGGCCCTCTCTGGTAAGAACATGGTCGGGCTCCATAGGTCAATATGACCCTCTCTGGTAAGAACATGGTCGGGCTCCATAGGTCAATATGACCCTCTCTGGTAAGAACAAGGTCGGGCTCCATAGGTCAATATGGCCCTCTCTGGTAAGAACATGGTCGGGTTCCATAGGTCAATATGACCCTCTCTGGTAAGATCATGGTCGGGCTCCATAGGTCAATATGGCCCTCTCTGGTAAGAACATGGTCGGGCTCCATAGGTCAATATGACCCTCTCTGGTAAGATCATGGTCGGGCTCCATAGGTCAATATGACCCTCTCTGGTAAGAACATGGTCGGGCTACATAGGTCAATATGACCCTCTCTGGTAAGAACATGAACAGTCGGGCTCCATAGGTCAATATGACCCTCTCTGGTAAGAACATGGTGGGCTCCATAGGTCAATATGACCCTCTCTGGTAAGAACATGAACAGTCGGGCTCCATAGGTCAATAAGACCCTCTCTGGTAAGAACATGAACAGTCGGGCTCCAAAGGTCAATATGACCCTCTCTGGTAAGAACATGAACAGTCGGGCTCCATAGGTCAATATGACCCTATCTGATAAGAACATGGTCGGGCTCCATAGGTCAATATGACCCTCTCATGTAAGAACATGAACAGTCGGGCTCCATAGGTCAATAAGACCCTCTCTGGTAAGAACATGAACAGTCGGGCTCCAAAGGTCAATATGACCCTCTCTGGTAAAAACATGAACAGTCGGGCTCCATAGGTCAATATGACCCTCTCTGGTAAGAACATGGTGGGCTCCATAGGTCAATTTGACCCTCTCTGGTAAGAACAAGGTCGGGCTCCATAGGTCAATATGGCCCTCTCTGGTAAGAACATGGTCGGGCTCCATAGGTCAATATGATCCTCTCTGGTATGAACATGAACAGTCGAGCTCCATAGGTCTATATGACCCTCTCTGGTAAGAACATGAACAGTCGAGCTCCATAGGTCTATATGACCCTCTCTGGTAAGAACATGAACAGTCGGGCTCCATAGGTCAATATGACCCTCTCTTGTAAGAACATGAACAGTCGGGCTCCATAGGTCAATATGACCCTGTCTGGTAAGAACATGGTCGGGCTCCGTAGGTCAATATGACCCTCTCTGGTAAGAACATGAACAGTCGGGCTCCATAGGTCAATATGACCCTCTCTGGTAAGAAGATGAACAGTCGGGCTCCATAGGTCAATATGACCCTCTCTTGTAAGAACATGGTCGGGCTCCATAGGTCAATATGACCCTCTCTGGTAAGAACATGAACAGTCGGGCTCCATAGGTCAATATGACCCTATCTGGTAAGAACATGGTCGGGCTCCATAGGTCAATATGACCCTCTCATGTAAGAACATGAACAGTCGGGCTCCATAGGTCAATAAGACCCTCTCTGGTAAGAACATGAACAGTCGGGCTTCAAAGGTCAATATGACCCTCTCTGGTAAGAACATGAACAGTCGGGCTCCATAGGTCAATATGACCCTATCTGGTAAGAACATGGTCGGGCTCCATAGGTCAATATGACCCTCTCATGTAAGAACATGAACAGTCGGGCTGCATAGGTCAATAAGACCCTCTCTGGTAAGAACATGAACAGTCGGGCTCCAAAGGTCAATATGACCCTCTCTGGTAAGAACATGAACAGTCGGGCTCCATAGGTCAATATGACCCTCTCTGGTAAGAACAAGGTCGGGCTCCATAGGTCAATATGGCCCTCTCTGGTAAGAACATGGTCGGGCTCCATAGGTCAATATGACCCTCTCATGTAAGAACATGAAGAGTCGGGCTCCATAGGTCAATAAGACCCTCTCTGGTAAGAACATGAACAGTCGGGCTCCAAAGGTCAATATGACCCTCTCTGGTAAGAACATGAACAGTCGGGCTCCATAGGTCAATATGACCCTATCTGATAAGAACATGGTCGGGCTCCATAGGTCAATATGACCCTCTCATGTAAGAACATGAACAGTCGGGCTCCATAGGTCAATAAGACCCTCTCTGGTAAGAACATGAACAGTCGGGCTCCAAAGGTCAATATGACCCTCTCTGGTAAGAACATGAACAGTCGGGCTCCATAGGTCAATATGACCCTCTCTGGTAAGAACATGGTCGGGTTCCATAGGTCAATATGACCCTCTCTGGTAAGATCATGGTCGGGCTCCATAGGTCAATATGGCCCTCTCTGGTAAGAACATGGTCGGGCTCCATAGGTCAATATGACCCTCTCTGGTAAGATCATGGTCGGGCTCCATAGGTCAATATGACCCTCTCTGGTAAGAACATGGTCGGGCTACATAGGTCAATATGACCCTCTCTGGTAAGAACATGAACAGTCGGGCTCCATAGGTCAATATGACCCTCTCTGGTAAGAACATGGTCGGGCTCCATAGGTCAATATGACCCTCTCTGGTAAGAACATGGTCGGGCTCCATAGGTCAATATGACCCTCTCTGGTAAGAACAAGGTCGGGCTCCATAGGTCAATATGGCCCTCTCTGGTAAGAACATGGTCGGGTTCCATAGGTCAATATGACCCTCTCTGGTAAGATCATGGTCGGGCTCCATAGGTCAATATGGCCCTCTCTGGTAAGAACATGGTCGGGCTCCATAGGTCAATATGACCCTCTCTGGTAAGATCATGGTCGGGCTCCATAGGTCAATATGACCCTCTCTGGTAAGAACATGGTCGGGCTACATAGGTCAATATGACCCTCTCTGGTAAGAACATGAACAGTCGGGCTCCATAGGTCAATAAGACCCTCTCTGGTAAGAACATGAACAGTCGGGCTTCAAAGGTCAATATGACCCTCTCTGGTAAGAACATGAACAGTCGGGCTCCATAGGTCAATATGACCCTATCTGGTAAGAACATGGTCGGGCTCCATAGGTCAATATGACCCTCTCTGTTAAGAACATGGTGGGCTCCATAGGTCAATATGACCCTCTCTGGTAAGAACAAGGTCGGGCTCCATAGGTCAATATGGCCCTCTCTGGTAAGAACATGGTCGGGCTCCATAGGTCAATATGACCCTATCTGATAAGAACATGGTCGGGCTCCATAGGTCAATATGACCCTCTCATGTAAGAACATGAACAGTCAGGCTCCATAGGTCAATAAGAACCTCTCTGGTAAGAACATGAACAGTCGGGCTCCAAAGGTCAATATGACCCTCTCTGGTAAGAACATGAACAGTCGGGCTCCATAGGTCAATATGACCCTCTCTGGTAAGAACAAGGTCGGGCTCCATAGGTCAATATGGCCCTCTCTGGTAAGAACATGGTCGGGCTCCATAGGTCAATATGACCCTCTCTGGTAAGAACATGGTCGGGCTCCATAGGTCAATATGACCCTCTCTGGTAAGAACAAGGTCGGGCTCCATAGGTCAATATGGCCCTCTCTGGTAAGAACATGGTCGGGTTCCATAGGTCAATATGACCCTCTCTGGTAAGATCATGGTCGGGCTCCATAGGTCAATATGGCCCTCTCTGGTAAGAACATGGTCGGGCTCCATAGGTCAATATGACCCTCTCTGGTAAGATCATGGTCGGGCTCCATAGGTCAATATGACCCTCTCTGGTAAGAACATGGTCGGGCTACATAGGTCAATATGACCCTCTCTGGTAAGAACATGAACAGTCGGGCTCCATAGGTCAATATGACCCTCTCTGGTAAGAACATGGTGGGCTCCATAGGTCAATATGACCCTCTCTGGTAAGAACATGAACAGTCGGGCTCCATAGGTCAATAAGACCCTCTCTGGTAAGAACATGAACAGTCGGGCTCCAAAGGTCAATATGACCCTCTCTGGTAAAAACATGAACAGTCGGGCTCCATAGGTCAATATGACCCTCTCTGGTAAGAACATGGTGGGCTCCATAGGTCAATTTGACCCTCTCTGGTAAGAACAAGGTCGGGCTCCATAGGTCAATATGGCCCTCTCTGGTAAGAACATGGTCGGGCTCCATAGGTCAATATGATCCTCTCTGGTATGAACATGAACAGTCGAGCTCCATAGGTCTATATGACCCTCTCTGGTAAGAACATGAACAGTCGAGCTCCATAGGTCTATATGACCCTCTCTGGTAAGAACATGAACAGTCGGGCTCCATAGGTCAATATGACCCTCTCTTGTAAGAACATGAACAGTCGGGCTCCATAGGTCAATATGACCCTGTCTGGTAAGAACATGGTCGGGCTCCGTAGGTCAATATGACCCTCTCTGGTAAGAACATGAACAGTCGGGCTCCATAGGTCAATATGACCCTCTCTGGTAAGAAGATGAACAGTCGGGCTCCATAGGTCAATATGACCCTCTCTTGTAAGAACATGGTCGGGCTCCATAGGTCAATATGACCCTCTCTGGTAAGAACATGAACAGTCGGGCTCCATAGGTCAATATGACCCTATCTGGTAAGAACATGGTCGGGCTCCATAGGTCAATATGACCCTCTCATGTAAGAACATGAACAGTCGGGCTCCATAGGTCAATAAGACCCTCTCTGGTAAGAACATGAACAGTCGGGCTTCAAAGGTCAATATGACCCTCTCTGGTAAGAACATGAACAGTCGGGCTCCATAGGTCAATATGACCCTATCTGGTAAGAACATGGTCGGGCTCCATAGGTCAATATGACCCTCTCATGTAAGAACATGAACAGTCGGGCTGCATAGGTCAATAAGACCCTCTCTGGTAAGAACATGAACAGTCGGGCTCCAAAGGTCAATATGACCCTCTCTGGTAAGAACATGAACAGTCGGGCTCCATAGGTCAATATGACCCTCTCTGGTAAGAACAAGGTCGGGCTCCATAGGTCAATATGGCCCTCTCTGGTAAGAACATGGTCGGGCTCCATAGGTCAATATGACCCTCTCATGTAAGAACATGAAGAGTCGGGCTCCATAGGTCAATAAGACCCTCTCTGGTAAGAACATGAACAGTCGGGCTCCAAAGGTCAATATGACCCTCTCTGGTAAGAACATGAACAGTCGGGCTCCATAGGTCAATATGACCCTATCTGATAAGAACATGGTCGGGCTCCATAGGTCAATATGACCCTCTCATGTAAGAACATGAACAGTCGGGCTCCATAGGTCAATAAGACCCTCTCTGGTAAGAACATGAACAGTCGGGCTCCAAAGGTCAATATGACCCTCTCTGGTAAGAACATGAACAGTCGGGCTCCATAGGTCAATATGACCCTCTCTGGTAAGAACATGGTCGGGTTCCATAGGTCAATATGACCCTCTCTGGTAAGATCATGGTCGGGCTCCATAGGTCAATATGGCCCTCTCTGGTAAGAACATGGTCGGGCTCCATAGGTCAATATGACCCTCTCTGGTAAGATCATGGTCGGGCTCCATAGGTCAATATGACCCTCTCTGGTAAGAACATGGTCGGGCTACATAGGTCAATATGACCCTCTCTGGTAAGAACATGAACAGTCGGGCTCCATAGGTCAATATGACCCTCTCTGGTAAGAACATGGTCGGGCTCCATAGGTCAATATGACCCTCTCTGGTAAGAACATGGTCGGGCTCCATAGGTCAATATGACCCTCTCTGGTAAGAACAAGGTCGGGCTCCATAGGTCAATATGGCCCTCTCTGGTAAGAACATGGTCGGGTTCCATAGGTCAATATGACCCTCTCTGGTAAGATCATGGTCGGGCTCCATAGGTCAATATGGCCCTCTCTGGTAAGAACATGGTCGGGCTCCATAGGTCAATATGACCCTCTCTGGTAAGATCATGGTCGGGCTCCATAGGTCAATATGACCCTCTCTGGTAAGAACATGGTCGGGCTACATAGGTCAATATGACCCTCTCTGGTAAGAACATGAACAGTCGGGCTCCATAGGTCAATAAGACCCTCTCTGGTAAGAACATGAACAGTCGGGCTTCAAAGGTCAATATGACCCTCTCTGGTAAGAACATGAACAGTCGGGCTCCATAGGTCAATATGACCCTATCTGGTAAGAACATGGTCGGGCTCCATAGGTCAATATGACCCTCTCTGGTAAGAACATGGTGGGCTCCATAGGTCAATATGACCCTCTCTGGTAAGAACAAGGTCGGGCTCCATAGGTCAATATGGCCCTCTCTGGTAAGAACATGGTCGGGCTCCATAGGTCAATATGACCCTATCTGATAAGAACATGGTCGGGCTCCATAGGTCAATATGACCCTCTCATGTAAGAACATGAACAGTCAGGCTCCATAGGTCAATAAGAACCTCTCTGGTAAGAACATGAACAGTCGGGCTCCAAAGGTCAATATGACCCTCTCTGGTAAGAACATGAACAGTCGGGCTCCATAGGTCAATATGACCCTCTCTGGTAAGAACAAGGTCGGGCTCCATAGGTCAATATGGCCCTCTCTGGTAAGAACATGGTCGGGCTCCATAGGTCAATATGACCCTCTCTGGTAAGAACATGGTCGGGCTCCATAGGTCAATATGACCCTCTCTGGTAAGAACATGGTCGGGCTCCATAGGTCAATATGACCCTCTCTGGTAAGAACAAGGTCGGGCTCCATAGGTCAATATGGCCCTCTCTGGTAAGAACATGGTCGGGTTCCATAGGTCAATATGACCCTCTCTGGTAAGATCATGGTCGGGCTCCATAGGTCAATATGGCCCTCTCTGGTAAGAACATGGTCGGGCTCCATAGGTCAATATGACCCTCTCTGGTAAGATCATGGTCGGGCTCCATAGGTCAATATGACCCTCTCTGGTAAGAACATGGTCGGGCTACATAGGTCAATATGACCCTCTCTGGTAAGAACATGAACAGTCGGGCTCCATAGGTCAATATGACCCTCTCTGGTAAGAACATGGTGGGCTCCATAGGTCAATATGACCCTCTCTGGTAAGAACATGAACAGTCGGGCTCCATAGGTCAATAAGACCCTCTCTGATAAGAACATGAACAGTCGGGCTCCAAAGGTCAATATGACCCTCTCTGGTAAGAACATGAACAGTCGGGCTCCATAGGTCAATATGACCCTATCTGATAAGAACATGGTCGGGCTCCATAGGTCAATATGACCCTCTCATGTAAGAACATGAACAGTCGGGCTCCATAGGTCAATAAGACCCTCTCTGGTAAGAACATGAACAGTCGGGCTCCAAAGGTCAATATGACCCTCTCTGGTAAGAACATGAACAGTCGGGCTCCATAGGTCAATATGACCCTCTCTGGTAAGAACATGGTGGGCTCCATAGGTCAATTTGACCCTCTCTGGTAAGAACAAGGTCGGGCTCCATAGGTCAATATGGCCCTCTCTGGTAAGAACATGGTCGGGCTCCATAGGTCAATATGATCCTCTCTGGTATGAACATGAACAGTCGAGCTCCATAGGTCTATATGACCCTCTCTGGTAAGAACATGAACAGTCGAGCTCCATAGGTCTATATGACCCTCTCTGGTAAGAACATGAACAGTCGGGCTCCATAGGTCAATATGACCCTCTCTTGTAAGAACATGAACAGTCGGGCTCCATAGGTCAATATGACCCTCTCTGGTAAGAACATGGTCGGGCTCCGTAGGTCAATATGACCCTCTCTGGTAAGAACATGAACAGTCGGGCTCCATAGGTCAATATGACCCTCTCTGGTAAGAAGATGAACAGTCGGGCTCCATAGGTCAATATGACCCTCTCTTGTAAGAACATGGTCGGGCTCCATAGGTCAATATGACCCTCTCTGGTAAGAACATGAACAGTCGGGCTCCATAGGTCAATATGACCCTATCTGGTAAGAACATGGTCGGGCTCCATAGGTCAATATGACCCTCTCATGTAAGAACATGAACAGTCGGGCTCCATAGGTCAATAAGACCCTCTCTGGTAAGAACATGAACAGTCGGGCTTCAAAGGTCAATATGACCCTCTCTGGTAAGAACATGAACAGTCGGGCTCCATAGGTCAATATGACCCTATCTGGTAAGAACATGGTCGGGCTCCATAGGTCAATATGACCCTCTCATGTAAGAACATGAACAGTCGGGCTGCATAGGTCAATAAGACCCTCTCTGGTAAGAACATGAACAGTCGGGCTCCAAAGGTCAATATGACCCTCTCTGGTAAGAACATGAACAGTCGGGCTCCATAGGTCAATATGACCCTCTCTGGTAAGAACAAGGTCGGGCTCCATAGGTCAATATGGCCCTCTCTGGTAAGAACATGGTCGGGCTCCATAGGTCAATATGACCCTCTCATGTAAGAACATGAAGAGTCGGGCTCCATAGGTCAATAAGACCCTCTCTGGTAAGAACATGAACAGTCGGGCTCCAAAGGTCAATATGACCCTCTCTGGTAAGAACATGAACAGTCGGGCTCCATAGGTCAATATGACCCTATCTGATAAGAACATGGTCGGGCTCCATAGGTCAATATGACCCTCTCATGTAAGAACATGAACAGTCGGGCTCCATAGGTCAATAAGACCCTCTCTGGTAAGAACATGAACAGTCGGGCTCCAAAGGTCAATATGACCCTCTCTGGTAAGAACATGAACAGTCGGGCTCCATAGGTCAATATGACCCTCTCTGGTAAGAACATGGTGGGCTCCATAGGTCAATATGACCCTCTCTGGTAAGAACAAGGTCGGGCTCCATAGGTCAATATGGCCCTCTCTGGTAAGAACATGGTCGGGCTCCATAGGTCAATATGACCCTCTCTGGTAAGAACATGGTCGGGCTCCATAGGTCAATATGACCCTCTCTGGTAAGAACAAGGTCGGGCTCCATAGGTCAATATGGCCCTCTCTGGTAAGAACATGGTCGGGTTCCATAGGTCAATATGACCCTCTCTGGTAAGATCATGGTCGGGCTCCATAGGTCATATTGGCCCTCTCTGGTAAGAACATGGTCGGGCTCCATAGGTCAATATGACCCTCTCTGGTAAGATCATGGTCGGGCTCCATAGGTCAATATGACCCTCTCTGGTAAGAACATGGTCGGGCTACATAGGTCAATATGACCCTCTCATGTAAGAACATGAACAGTCGGGCTCCATAGGTCAATAAGACCCTCTCTGGTAAGAACATGAACAGTCGGGCTCCAAAGGTCAATATGACCCTCTCTGGTAAGAACATGAACAGTCGGGCTCCATAGGTCAATATGACCCTATCTGGTAAGAACATGGTCGGGCTCCATAGGTCAATATGACCCTCTCATGTAAGAACATGAACAGTCGGGCTCCATAGGTCAATAAGACCCTCTCTGGTAAGAACATGAACAGTCGGGCTCCAAAGGTCAATATGACCCTCTCTGGTAAGAACATGAACAGTCGGGCTCCATAGGTCAATATGACCCTCTCTGGTAAGAACATGGTGGGCTCCATAGGTCAATATGTCCCTCTCTGGTAAGAACATGATCGGGCTCCATAGGTCAATATGACCCTCTCTGGTAAGAACATGGTCGGGCTCCATAGGTCAATATGACCCTCTCTGGTAAGATCATGGTCGGGCTCCATAGGTCAATATGACCCTCTCTGGTAAGAACATGGTCGGGCTACATAGGTCAATATGACCCTCTCTGGTAAGAACATGAACAGTCGGGCTCCATAGGTCAATAAGACCCTCTCTGGTAAGAACATGAACAGTCGGGCTTCAAAGGTCAATATGACCCTCTCTGGTAAGAACATGAACAGTCGGGCTCCATAGGTCAATATGACCCTATCTGGTAAGAACATGGTCGGGCTCCATAGGTCAATATGACCCTCTCTGGTAAGAACATGGTGGGCTCCATAGGTCAATATGACCCTCTCTGGTAAGAACAAGGTCGGGCTCCATAGGTCAATATGGCCCTCTCTGGTAAGAACATGGTCGGGTTCCATAGGTCAATATGACCCTATCTGATAAGAACATGGTCGGGTTCCATAGGTCAATATGACCCTCTCTGGTAAGATCATGGTCGGGCTCCATAGGTCAATATGGCCCTCTCTGGTAAGAACATGGTCGGGCTCCATAGGTCAATATGACCCTCTCTGGTAAGATCATGGTCGGGCTCCATAGGTCAATATGACCCTCTCTGGTAAGAACATGGTCGGGCTACATAGGTCAATATGACCCTCTCTGGTAAGAACATGAACAGTCGGGCTCCATAGGTCAATATGACCCTCTCTGGTAAGAACATGGTGGGCTCCATAGGTCAATATGACCCTCTCTGGTAAGAACATGAACAGTCGGGCTCCATAGGTCAATAAGACCCTCTCTGGTAAGAACATGAACAGTCGGGCTCCAAAGGTCAATATGACCCTCTCTGGTAAGAACATGAACAGTCGGGCTCCATAGGTCAATATGACCCTATCTGATAAGAACATGGTCGGGCTCCATAGGTCAATATGACCCTCTCATGTAAGAACATGAACAGTCGGGCTCCATATGTCAATAAGACCCTCTCTGGTAAGAACATGAACAGTCGGGCTCCAAAGGTCAATATGACCCTCTCTGGTAAGAACATGAACAGTCGGGCTCCATAGGTCAATATGACCCTCTCTGGTAAGAACATGAACAGTCGGGCTCCATAGGTCAATATGACCCTCTCTGGTAAGAACATGGTGGGCTCCATAGGTCAATATGACCCTCTCTGGTAAGAACATGAACAGTCGGGCTCCATAGGTCAATAAGACCCTCTCTGGTAAGAACATGAACAGTCGGGCTCCAAAGGTCAATATGACCCTCTCTGGTAAGAACATGAACAGTCGGGCTCCATAGGTCAATATGACCCTATCTGATAAGAACATGGTCGGGCTCCATAGGTCAATATGACCCTCTCATGTAAGAACATGAACAGTCGGGCTCCATAGGTCAATAAGACCCTCTCTGGTAAGAACATGAACAGTCGGGCTCCAAAGGTCAATATGACCCTCTCTGGTAAGAACATGAACAGTCGGGCTCCATAGGTCAATATGACCCTCTCTGGTAAGAACATGGTGGGCTCCATAGGTCAATTTGACCCTCTCTGGTAAGAACAAGGTCGGGCTCCATAGGTCAATATGGCCCTCTCTGGTAAGAACATGGTCGGGCTCCATAGGTCAATATGATCCTCTCTGGTATGAACATGAACAGTCGAGCTCCATAGGTCTATATGACCCTCTCTGGTAAGAACATGAACAGTCGAGCTCCATAGGTCTATATGACCCTCTCTGGTAAGAACATGAACAGTCGGGCTCCATAGGTCAATATGACCCTCTCTTGTAAGAACATGAACAGTCGGGCTCCATAGGTCAATATGACCCTCTCTGGTAAGAACATGGTCGGGCTCCGTAGGTCAATATGACCCTCTCTGGTAAGAACATGAACAGTCGGGCTCCATAGGTCAATATGACCCTCTCTGGTAAGAAGATGAACAGTCGGGCTCCATAGGTCAATATGACCCTCTCTTGTAAGAACATGGTCGGGCTCCATAGGTCAATATGACCCTCTCTGGTAAGAACATGAACAGTCGGGCTCCATAGGTCAATATGACCCTCTCTGGTAAGAACAAGGTCGGGCTCCATAGGTCAATATGGCCCTCTCTGGTAAGAACATGGTCGGGCTCCATAGGTCAATATGACCCTCTCTGGTAAGAACATGGTCGGGCTCCATAGGTCAATATGACCCTCTCTGGTAAGAACAAGGTCGGGCTCCATAGGTCAATATGGCCCTCTCTGGTAAGAACATGGTCGGGTTCCATAGGTCAATATGACCCTCTCTGGTAAGATCATGGTCGGGCTCCATAGGTCAATATGGCCCTCTCTGGTAAGAACATGGTCGGGCTCCATAGGTCAATATGACCCTCTCTGGTAAGATCATGGTCGGGCTCCATAGGTCAATATGACCCTCTCTGGTAAGAACATGGTCGGGCTACATAGGTCAATATGACCCTCTCTGGTAAGAACATGAACAGTCGGGCTCCATAGGTCAATATGACCCTCTCTGGTAAGAACATGGTGGGCTCCATAGGTCAATATGACCCTCTCTGGTAAGAACATGAACAGTCGGGCTCCATAGGTCAATAAGACCCTCTCTGGTAAGAACATGAACAGTCGGGCTCCAAAGGTCAATATGACCCTCTCTGGTAAGAACATGAACAGTCGGGCTCCATAGGTCAATATGACCCTATCTGATAAGAACATGGTCGGGCTCCATAGGTCAATATGACCCTCTCATGTAAGAACATGAACAGTCGGGCTCCATAGGTCAATAAGACCCTCTCTGGTAAGAACATGAACAGTCGGGCTCCATAGGTCAATATGACCCTCTCTGGTAAGAACATGAACAGTCGGGCTCCATAGGTCAATATGACCCTCTCTGGTAAGAACATGGTGGGCTCCATAGGTCAATTTGACCCTCTCTGGTAAGAACAAGGTCGGGCTCCATAGGTCAATAAGACCCTCTCTGGTAAGAACATGAACAGTCGGGCTCCAAAGGTCAATATGACCCTCTCTGGTAAGAACATGAACAGTCGGGCTCCATAGGTCAATAAGACCCTCTCTGGTAAGAACATGAACAGTCGGGCTCCAAAGGTCAATATGACCCTCTCTGGTAAGAACATGAACAGTCGGGCTCCATAGGTCAATATGACCCTATCTGATAAGAACATGGTCGGGCTCCATAGGTCAATATGACCCTCTCATGTAAGAACATGAACAGTCGGGCTCCATAGGTCAATAAGACCCTCTCTGGTAAGAACATGAACAGTCGGGCTCCAAAGGTCAATATGACCCTCTCTGGTAAGAACATGAACAGTCGGGCTCCATAGGTCAATATGACCCTCTCTGGTAAGAACATGGTGGGCTCCATAGGTCAATTTGACCCTCTCTGGTAAGAACAAGGTCGGGCTCCATAGGTCAATATGGCCCTCTCTGGTAAGAACATGGTCGGGCTCCATAGGTCAATATGATCCTCTCTGGTATGAACATGAACAGTCGAGCTCCATAGGTCTATATGACCCTCTCTGGTAAGAACATGAACAGTCGAGCTCCATAGGTCTATATGACCCTCTCTGGTAAGAACATGAACAGTCGGGCTCCATAGGTCAATATGACCCTCTCTTGTAAGAACATGAACAGTCGGGCTCCATAGGTCAATATGACCTTCTATGGTAAGAACATGGTCGGGCTCCGTAGGTCAATATGACCCTCTCTGGTAAGAACATGAACAGTCGGGCTCCATAGGTCAATATGACCCTCTCTGGTAAGAAGATGAACAGTCGGGCTCCATAGGTCAATATGACCCTCTCTTGTAAGAACATGGTCGGGCTCCATAGGTCAATATGACCCTCTCTGGTAAGAACATGAACAGTCGGGCTCCATAGGTCAATATGACCCTATCTGGTAAGAACATGGTCGGGCTCCATAGGTCAATATGACCCTCTCATGTAAGAACATGAACAGTCGGGCTCCATAGGTCAATAAGACCCTCTCTGGTAAGAACATGAACAGTCGGGCTTCAAAGGTCAATATGACCCTCTCTGGTAAGAACATGAACAGTCGGGCTCCATAGGTCAATATGACCCTATCTGGTAAGAACATGGTCGGGCTCCATAGGTCAATATGACCCTCTCATGTAAGAACATGAACAGTCGGGCTGCATAGGTCAATAAGACCCTCTCTGGTAAGAACATGAACAGTCGGGCTCCAAAGGTCAATATGACCCTCTCTGGTAAGAACATGAACAGTCGGGCTCCATAGGTCAATATGACCCTCTCTGGTAAGAACAAGGTCGGGCTCCATAGGTCAATATGGCCCTCTCTGGTAAGAACATGGTCGGGCTCCATAGGTCAATATGACCCTCTCATGTAAGAACATGAAGAGTCGGGCTCCATAGGTCAATAAGACCCTCTCTGGTAAGAACATGAACAGTCGGGCTCCAAAGGTCAATATGACCCTCTCTGGTAAGAACATGAACAGTCGGGCTCCATAGGTCAATATGACCCTATCTGATAAGAACATGGTCGGGCTCCATAGGTCAATATGACCCTCTCATGTAAGAACATGAACAGTCGGGCTCCATAGGTCAATAAGACCCTCTCTGGTAAGAACATGAACAGTCGGGCTCCAAAGGTCAATATGACCCTCTCTGGTAAGAACATGAACAGTCGGGCTCCATAGGTCAATATGACCCTCTCTGGTAAGAACATGGTGGGCTCCATAGGTCAATATGACCCTCTCTGGTAAGAACAAGGTCGGGCTCCATAGGTCAATATGGCCCTCTCTGGTAAGAACATGGTCGGGCTCCATAGGTCAATATGACCCTCTCTGGTAAGAACATGGTCGGGCTCCATAGGTCAATATGACCCTCTCTGATAAGAACAAGGTCGGGCTCCATAGGTCAATATGGCCCTCTCTGGTAAGAACATGGTCGGGTTCCATAGGTCAATATGACCCTCTCTGGTAAGATCATGGTCGGGCTCCATAGGTCATATTGGCCCTCTCTGGTAAGAACATGGTCGGGCTCCATAGGTCAATATGACCCTCTCTGGTAAGATCATGGTCGGGCTCCATAGGTCAATATGACCCTCTCTGGTAAGAACATGGTCGGGCTACATAGGTCAATATGACCCTCTCATGTAAGAACATGAACAGTCGGGCTCCATAGGTCAATAAGACCCTCTCTGGTAAGAACATGGTGGGCTCCATAGGTCAATATGTCCCTCTCTGGTAAGAACATGATCGGGCTCCATAGGTCAATATGACCCTCTCTGGTAAGAACATGGTCGGGCTCCATAGGTCAATATGACCCTCTCTGGTAAGAACAAGGTCGGGCTCCATAGGTCAATATGGCCCTCTCTGGTAAGAACATGGTCGGGCTCCATAGGTCAATATGACCCTCTCTTGTAAGAACAAGGTCGGGCTCCATAGGTCATTATGGCCCTCTCTGGTAAGAACATGGTCGGGCTCCATAGGTCAATATGACCATCTCTGGTAAGATCATGGTCGGGCTCCATAGGTCAATATGACCCTCTCTGGTAAGAACATGATCGGGCTCCATAGGTCAATATGACCCTCTCTGATAAGAACATGAACAGTCGGGCTCCAAAGGTCAATATGACCCTCTCTGGTAAGAACATGAACAGTCGGGCTCCATAGGTCAATATGACCCTCTCTGGTAAGAACATGGTGGGCTCCATAGGTCAATATGACCCTCTCTGGTAAGAACAAGGTCGGGCTCCATAGGTCAATATGGCCCTCTCTGGTAAGAACATGGTCGGGCTCCATAGGTCAATATGACCCTCTCATGTAAGAACATGAAGAGTCGGGCTCCATAGGTCAATAAGACCCTCTCTGGTAAGAACATGAACAGTCGGGCTCCAAAGGTCAATATGACCCTCTCTGGTAAGAACATGAACAGTCGGGCTCCATAGGTCAATATGACCCTATCTGATAAGAACATGGTCGGGCTCCATAGGTCAATATGACCCTCTCATGTAAGAACATGAACAGTCGGGCTCCATAGGTCAATAAGACCCTCTCTGGTAAGAACATGAACAGTCGGGCTCCAAAGGTCAATATGACCCTCTCTGGTAAGAACATGAACAGTCGGGCTCCATAGGTCAATATGACCCTCTCTGGTAAGAACATGGTGGGCTCCATAGGTCAATATGACCCTCTCTGGTAAGAACAAGGTCGGGCTCCATAGGTCAATATGGCCCTCTCTGGTAAGAACATGGTCGGGCTCCATAGGTCAATATGACCCTCTCTGGTAAGAACATGGTCGGGCTCCATAGGTCAATATGACCCTCTCTGATAAGAACAAGGTCGGGCTCCATAGGTCAATATGGCCCTCTCTGGTAAGAACATGGTCGGGTTCCATAGGTCAATATGACCCTCTCTGGTAAGATCATGGTCGGGCTCCATAGGTCATATTGGCCCTCTCTGGTAAGAACATGGTCGGGCTCCATAGGTCAATATGACCCTCTCTGGTAAGATCATGGTCGGGCTCCATAGGTCAATATGACCCTCTCTGGTAAGAACATGGTCGGGCTACATAGGTCAATATGACCCTCTCATGTAAGAACATGAACAGTCGGGCTCCATAGGTCAATAAGACCCTCTCTGGTAAGAACATGGTGGGCTCCATAGGTCAATATGTCCCTCTCTGGTAAGAACATGATCGGGCTCCATAGGTCAATATGACCCTCTCTGGTAAGAACATGGTCGGGCTCCATAGGTCAATATGACCCTCTCTGGTAAGAACAAGGTCGGGCTCCATAGGTCAATATGGCCCTCTCTGGTAAGAACATGGTCGGGCTCCATAGGTCAATATGACCCTCTCTTGTAAGAACAAGGTCGGGCTCCATAGGTCATTATGGCCCTCTCTGGTAAGAACATGGTCGGGCTCCATAGGTCAATATGACCATCTCTGGTAAGATCATGGTCGGGCTCCATAGGTCAATATGACCCTCTCTGGTAAGAACATGATCGGGCTCCATAGGTCAATATGACCCTCTCTGATAAGAACATGAACAGTCGGGCTCCATAGGTCAATATGACCCTCTCTGGTAAGAACATGAACAGTCGGGCTCCATAGGTCAATATGACCATCTCTGGTAAGAAGATGAACAGTCGGGCTCCATAGGTCAATATGGCCCTCTCTGGTAAGAACATGAACAGTCGGGCTCCATAGGTCAATATGACCCTATCTGGTAAGAACATGGTCGGGCTCCATAGGTCAATATGACCTTCTCATGTAAGAACATGAACAGTCGGGCTCCATAGGTCAATAAGACCCTCTCTGGTAAGAACATGAAGAGTAGGGCTCCAAAGGTCAATATGAACCTCTCTGGTAAGAACATGAACAGTCGGGCTCCATAGGTCAATATGACCCTCTCTGGTAACAACATGAACAGTCGGGCTCCATAGGTGAATATGACCCTCTCTGGTAAGAACATGGTCGGGCTCCATAGGTCAATATGACCCTCTCTGGTAAGAACATGGTGGGCTCCATAGGTCAATATGACCCTCTCTGGTAAGAACATGGTCGGGCTCCATAAGTCAATATGACCCTCTCTGGTAAGAACATGAACAGTCGGGCTCCATAGGTCAATATGACCCTCTCTGGTAAGAACATGTCGGGCTCCATAGGTCAATATGGCCCTCTCTGGTATGAACATGGTCGGGCTCCATAGGTCAATATGACCCTCTCTGGTAAGAACATGGTCGGGCTCCATAGGTCAATATGACCCTCTCTGGTAAGAACATGGTCGGGCTCCATAGGTCAATATGACCCTCTCTGTTAAGAACAGGTCGGGCTCCATAGGTCAATATGACCCTCTCTGGTAAGAACATGGTCGGGCTCCATAGGTCAATATGACCCTCTCTGG
This sequence comes from Oncorhynchus clarkii lewisi, assembly GCF_045791955.1. Classification (NCBI taxonomy): domain Eukaryota; kingdom Metazoa; phylum Chordata; class Actinopteri; order Salmoniformes; family Salmonidae; genus Oncorhynchus; species Oncorhynchus clarkii. The sequence continues at coordinate 56,295,456 of NC_092162.1, read as the reverse complement.
TAAGAACATGGTCGGGCTCCATAGGTCAATATGACCCTCTCTGGTAAGAACATGAACAGTCGGGCTCCAAAGGTCAATATGACCCTCTCTGGTAAGAACATGAACAGTCGGGCAAATAGGTCAATATGACCCTCTCTGGTAAGAACATGAACAGTCGGGCTCCATAGGTCAATATGACCCTCTCTGGTAAGAACATGGTCGGGCTCCATAGGTCAATATGACCCTCTCTGGTAAGAACATGATCGGGCTCCATAGGTCAATATGACCCTCTCTGGTAAGAACATGGTCGGGCTCCATAGGTCAATATGACCCTCTCTGGTAAGAACATGGTGGGCTCCATAGGTCAATATGACCCTCTCTGGTAAGAACATGGTCGGGCTCCATAGGTCAATATGACCCTCTCTGGTAAGAACATGAATAGTCGGGCTCCATAGGTCAATATGACCCTCTCTGGTAAGAACATGTCGGGCTCCATAGGTCAATATGACCCTCTCTGGTAAGAACATGATCGTGCTCCATAGGTCAATATGACCCTCTCTGGTAAGAACATGGTCGGGCTCCATAGGTCAATATGACCCTCTCTGGTGTGAACATGGTCGGGCTCCATAGGTCAATATGACCCTCTCTGTTAAGAACAGGTCGGGCTCCATAGGTTAATATGACCCTCTCTGGTAAGAACATGGTCGGGCTCCATAGGTCAATATGACCCTCTCTGGTAAGAACATGGTCGGGCTCTATAGGTCAATATGACCCAAACTGGTAAGAACATGGTCGGGCTCCATAGGTCAATATGACCCTCTCTGGTAAGAACATGAACAGTCGGGCAAATAGGTCAATATGACCCTCTCTGGTAAGAACATGAACAGTCGGGCTCCATAGGTCAATATGACCCTCTCTGGTAAGAACATGGTCGGGCTCTATAGGTCAATATGACCCAAACTGGTAAGAACATGGTCGGGCTCCATAGGTCAATATGACCCTCTCTGGTAAGAACATGGTTGTGCTCCATAGGTCAATATGACCCTCTCTGGTAAGAACATGAACAGTCGGGCTCCAAAGGTCAATATGACCCTCTCTGGTAAGAACATGAACAGTCGGGCAAATAGGTCAATATGACCCTCTCTGGTAAGAACATGAACAGTCGGGCTCCATAGGTCAATATGACCCTCTCTGGTAAGAACATGGTCGGGCTCCATAGGTCAATATGACCCTCTCTGGTAAGAACATGATCGGGCTCCATAGGTCAATATGACCCTCTCTGGTAAGAACATGGTGGGCTCCATAGGTCAATATGACCCTCTCTGGTAAGAACATGGTCGGGCTCCATAGGTCAATATGACCCTCTCTGGTAAGAACATGAACAGTCGGGCTCCATAGGTCAATATGACCCTCTCTGGTAAGAACATGTCGGGCTCCATAGGTCAATATGACCCTCTCTGGTAAGAACATGATCGTGCTCCATAGGTCAATATGACCCTCTCTGGTAAGAACATGGTCGGGCTCCATAGGTCAATATGACCCTCTCTGGTATGAACATGGTCGGGCTCCATAGGTCAATATGACCCTCTCTGTTAAGAACAGGTCGGGCTCCATAGGTTAATATGACCCTCTCTGGTAAGAACATGGTCGGGCTCCATAGGTCAATATGACCCTCTCTGGTAAGAACATGGTCGGGCTCTATAGGTCAATATGACCCAAACTGGTAAGAACATGGTCGGGCTCCATAGGTCAATATGACCCTCTCTGGTAAGAACATGAACAGTCGGGCAAATAGGTCAATATGACCCTCTCTGGTAAGAACATGAACAGTCGGGCTCCATAGGTCAATATGACCCTCTCTGGTAAGAACATGGTGGGCTCCATAGGTCAATATGACCCTCTCTGGTAAGACCATGGTCGGGCTCCATAGGTCAATATGACCCTCTCTGGTAAGAACTTGATCGGGCTCCATAGGTCAATATGACCCTCTCTGGTAAGAACATGGTCGGGCTCCATAGGTCAATACGACCCTCTCTGGTAAGAACAAGGTCGGGCTCCATAGGTCAATATGGCCCTCTCTGGTAAGAACATGGTCGGGCTCCATAGGTCAATATGACCCTCTCTGGTAAGAACAAGGTCGGGCTCCATAGGTCAATATGGCCCTCTCTGGTAAGAACATGGTCGGGCTCCATAGGTCAATATGACCCTCTCTGTTAAGAACATGGTCGGGCTCCATAGGTCAATATGACCATCTCTGGTAAGATCATGGTCGGGCTCCATAGGTCAATATGACCCTCTCTGGTAAGAACATGGTCCGGCTCCATAGGTCAATATGACCCTCTCTGGTAAGAACATGAACAGTTAAGCTCCATAGGTCTATATGACCCTCTCTGGTAAGAACATGAACAGTCGGGCTCCATAGGTCAATATGACCCTCTCTTGTAAGAACATGAACAGTCGGGCTCCATAGGTCAATATCGCCCTCTCTGGTAAGAACATGGTCGGGCTCCGTAGGTCAATATGACCCTCTCTGGTAAGAACATGGTCGGGCTCCATAGGTCAATATGACCCTCTCTGGTAAGAACATGATCGGGCTCCATAGGTCAATATGACCCTCTCTGATAAGAACATGAACAGTCGGGCTCCATAGGTCAATATGACCCTCTCTGGTAAGAAGATGAACAGTCGGGCTCCATAGGTCAATATGACCCTATCTGGTAAGAACATGGTCGGGCTCCATAGGTCAATATGACCTTCTCATGTAAGAACATGAACAGTCGGGCTCCATAGGTCAATAAGACCCTCTCTGGTAAGAACATGAACAGTCGGGCTCCAAAGGTCAATATGACCCTCTCTGGTAAGAACATGAACAGTCGGGCTCCATAGGTCAATATGACCCTCTCTGGTAAGAACATGAACAGTCGGGCTCCATAGGTCAATATGACCTTCTCTGCTAAGAACATGGTCGGCCTCCATAGGTCAATATGACCCTCTCTGGTAAGAACATGTTGGGCTCCATAGGTCAATATGACCCTCTCTGGTAAGAACATGGTCCAGCTCCATAGGTCAATATGACCCTCTCTGGTAAGAACATGAACAGTCGGGCTCCATAGGTCAATATGACCCTCTCTGGTAAGAACATGTCGGGCTCCATAGGTCAATATGACCCTCTCTGGTAAGATCATGATCGTGCTCCATAGGTCAATATGACCCTCTCTGGTAAGAACATGGTCGGGCTCCATAGGTCAATATGACCCTCTCTGGTAAGAACATGGTCGGGCTCCATAGGTCAATATGACCCTCTCTGGTAAGAACAAGGTCGGGCTCCATAGGTCAATATGACCCTCTCTGTTAAGAACATGGTCGGGCTCCATAGGTCAATATGACCCTCTCTGGTAAGAACATGGTCGGGCTCCATAGGTCAATATGAACCTCTCTGGTAAGAACAAGGTCGGGCTCCATAGGTCAATATGGCCCTCTCTGGTAAGAACATGAACAGTCGGGCTCCATAGGTCAATATGACCCTCTCTGGTAAGAACATGGTCGGGCTCCGTAGGTCAATATGACCCTCTCTGGTAAGAACATGGTCGGGCTCCATAGGTCAATATGACCCTCTCTGATAAGAACATGAACAGTCGGGCTCCATAGGTCAATATGACCCTCTCTGGTAAGAACATGAACAGTCGGGCTCCATAGGTCAATATGACCCTCTCTGGTAACAACATGAACAGTCGGGCTCCATAGGTGAATATGACCCTCTCTGGTAAGAACATGGTGGGCTCCATAGGTCAATATGACCCTCTCTGGTAAGAACATGGTCGGGCTCCATAGGTCAATATGACCCTCTCTGGTAAGAACATGTCGGGCTCCATAGGTCAATATGACCCTCTCTGGTAAGAACATGATCGTGCTCCATAGGTCAATATGACCCTCTCTGGTAAGAACATGGCCGGGCTCCATAGGTCAATATGACCCTCTCTGGTAAGAACATGGTCGGGCTCCATAGGTCAATATGACCCTCTCTGTTAAGAACAGGTCGGGTTCCATAGGTCAATATGACCCTCTCTGGTAAGAACATGGTCGGGCTCCATAGGTCAATATGACCCTCTCTGGTAAGAACATGAACAGTCGGGCTCCAAAGGTCAATATGACCCTCTCTGGTAAGAACATGAACAGTCGGGCTCCATAGGTCAATATGACCCTCTCTGGTAAGAACATGAACAGTCGGGCTCCATAGGTCAATATGACCTTCTCTGCTAAGAACATGGTCGGCCTCCATAGGTCAATATGACCCTCTCTGGTAAGAACATGTTGGGCTCCATAGGTCAATATGACCCTCTCTGGTAAGAACATGGTCCAGCTCCATAGGTCAATATGACCCTCTCTGGTAAGAACATGAACAGTCGGGCTCCATAGGTCAATATGACCCTCTCTGGTAAGAACATGTCGGGCTCCATAGGTCAATATGACCCTCTCTGGTAAGATCATGATCGTGCTCCATAGGTCAATATGACCCTCTCTGGTAAGAACATGGTCGGGCTCCATAGGTCAATATGACCCTCTCTGGTAAGAACATGGTCGGGCTCCATAGGTCAATATGACCCTCTCTGGTAAGAACAAGGTCGGGCTCCATAGGTCAATATGACCCTCTCTGTTAAGAACATGGTCGGGCTCCATAGGTCAATATGACCCTCTCTGGTAAGAACATGGTCGGGCTCCATAGGTCAATATGAACCTCTCTGGTAAGAACAAGGTCGGGCTCCATAGGTCAATATGGCCCTCTCTGGTAAGAACATGAACAGTCGGGCTCCATAGGTCAATATGACCCTCTCTGGTAAGAACATGGTCGGGCTCCGTAGGTCAATATGACCCTCTCTGGTAAGAACATGGTCGGGCTCCATAGGTGAATATGACCCTCTCTGGTAAGAACATGGTGGGCTCCATAGGTCAATATGACCCTCTCTGGTAAGAACATGGTCGGGCTCCATAGGTCAATATGACCCTCTCTGGTAAGAACATGTCGGGCTCCATAGGTCAATATGACCCTCTCTGGTAAGAACATGATCGTGCTCCATAGGTCAATATGACCCTCTCTGGTAAGAACATGGCCGGGCTCCATAGGTCAATATGACCCTCTCTGGTAAGAACATGGTCGGGCTCCATAGGTCAATATGACCCTCTCTGTTAAGAACAGGTCGGGTTCCATAGGTCAATATGACCCTCTCTGGTAAGAACATGGTCGGGCTCCATAGGTCAATATGACCCTCTCTGGTAAGAACATGGCCGGGCTCTATAGGTCAATATGACCCAAACTGGTAAGAACATGGTCGGGCTCCATAGGTCAATATGACCCTCTCTGGTAAGAACATGGTCGGGCTCCATAGGTCAATATGTCCCTCTCTGGTAAGAACATGATCGGGCTCCATAGGTCAATATGACCCTCTCTGGTAAGAACATGAACAGTCGGGCAAATAGGTCAATATGACCCTCTCTGGTAAGAACATGAACTGTCGGGCTCCATAGGTCAATATGACCCTCTCTGGTAAGAACATGGTCGGGCTCCATAGGTCAATATGACCCTCTCTGGTAAGAACATGGTCGGGCTCCATAGGTCAATATGACCCTCTCTGGTAAGAACATGAACAGTCGGGCTCCATAGGTCAATATGACCCTCTCTGGTAAGAACATGGTCGGGCTCCATAGGTCAATATGACCCTCTCTGGTAAGAACATGGTCGGGCTCCATAGGTCAATATGACCCTCTCTGTTAAGAACAGGTCGGGTTCCATAGGTCAATATGACCCTCTCTGGTAAGAACATGGTCGGGCTCCATAGGTCAATATGACCCTCTCTGGTAAGAACATGGTCGGGCTCCATAGGTCAATATGACCCAAACTGGTAAGAACATGGTCGGGCTCCATAGGTCAATATGACCCTCTCTGGTAAGAACATGGTCGGGCTCCATAGGTCAATATGTCCCTCTCTGGTAAGAACATGATCGGGCTCCATAGGTCAATATGACCCTCTCTGGTAAGAACATGAACAGTCGGGCAAATAGGTCAATATGACCCTCTCTGGTAAGAACATGAACTGTCGGGCTCCATAGGTCAATATGACCCTCTCTGGTAAGAACATGGTCGGGCTCCATAGGTCAATATGACCCTCTCTGGTAAGAACATGGTCGGGCTCCATAGGTCAATATGACCCTCTCTGGTAAGAACATGAACAGTCGGGCTCCATAGGTCAATATGGCCCTCTCTGGTAAGAACATGAACAGTCGGGCTCCATAGGTCAATATGACCCTCCCTATCTGGTAAAAACATGGTCGGGCTCCATAGGTCAATATGACCCTCTCATGTAAGAACATGAACAGTCGGGCTCTATAGGTCAATAAGACCCTCTCTAGTAAGAACATGAACAGTCGGGCTCCATAGGTCAATATGACCCTCTCCAGATAGTACATTAACACTAAGATGTTAGTGGAGTTGAATGAGTGTTTTTCTGTGGACTGTATATTTTCGAACACAGCACGACTTGGATGTAGAGCCAAGCTAATGAAATGTTCTCCAATTGTAGCATACGTTTGTGAAATGTTGTTAATATTTATCTCATACAAGTATTACATGGAATCAGTGGCCTGTATTCACAAATGCCAAGGGAAGCCACTCTTCCACCAAAAATTGACCAATAAAAAAAATATATATATCTTTCGTCTATCTGTGTTTCATAATTATTAAATTCGCAAGAGGCTGAATGTATCTCACCAGAGAAAGCATCCGAGTGAGCAAAACAGAGCCATTCTGTCTCTGTATGTGTAGCCCATCTATCTGATGCTGTCTGGTCAAAATAAGTATGACATTGTTGCCACCCATTGTCACACCCTGATCTGTTTCACCTGTTTTGTGCTTGTCCCCCGTTTTTCGCCATTATCGCCTGTGAATTTATACCTGCGTTTTCAGTTTGTCTGTTGCCAGCTTGTCTTGTCCTGTCAAGTCGTGCCAGCGTCTTTCTCCGTGGTATTTTCCTCTTTCTGGCTTCTGTTCTAGTCCCCCTGGTTACAACCTGTTTTTCCTGTCCTTACCCTGAGCCTGCCTGCCGTCTACGTCTGCCAACTATTACCAGGATTATGAACCCCTGCCTGTCCTCGACCTGCCTTTGGCCTGCCAGTGTTTTTTCAATAAATCTCTGAGACTTGAACCATTTACCTCAAGTGTCTGCATCTGGGTCTCATCCCAAGTCATGAAACTCATAGCATTGAATGTAAGGGAAGCCAGCGAGGATTTAGCCTCCCTTGATAATAAAAAAAAAATTATAGCCAATCAGCATTGAGGTAAACTGAGTGAGCTCAACTGTGAATGGTCCTGGTGCACCAAAAAAACAGTGTCAAGGGAAGCCATTTTGGATTTGGCTTAACACCAATCACATCAGATCAAAGCAAAACGTAATTGCCTTGAATTGTTGCATCTCATTGTGTCATTGTCCTCCTGCGTATAGCTAGCCTAGCTAAAATTGGCCCTTTCTTAAATTAGCCATAGATGGAGATAGGGATTTGGACTTGGTTTTAATTCTCTGATTCGGATCCAACCATACATTGTAGCCCTGGCCTGAAAGGATGGAAGTTCAATATGTAGCTAGATGTATCATGTAGTAGGCTAATGGTAACTAGCTGGCTCATCGTTGCCCATGAAAGGAAGTTCAGCTAGCAAGCAAGCATTTTAGCCAGGTAGCCTGAGACAAACAACAAAAACGAAAACCGTGTACTATATGACAGTCATAGACCGTTTCGTCAACATGAAAGAGAGGAGGATGACATTGGCGTTTCTCTACAAGTAGGGTGAGTCAACATGTAATTTCTACTTGCATATATCCAGTAGATAGGGGGGACACATACGTTTAAACACACACACACAGAAATCAGAACCATGGACAGCCACATCATATTCAGCTTACATTGATTGGACAAAATAGTTTTTGGCACATTTTAGTTGATGATGTTGAAATGTTGAAGTTGAAATGGTGCTGGAATTGTGGAGGCAGCTCCTGTTTTCTTTGTGACTTGCGGTTGTTCTAAATCAATAGTTGTTTAGTAGTCCAAAAATATCCGGAACATTTACTTGCTTGACGGTGCTGTAGGTAATGTAATTATTGGTTACATGCATTATGCTTTGTGGACTTCACCAGACAGAGGTTGCTCTCTGGTTTTGTGATGAAACAAAGGTCTGGTTGAATTTATTCTGCCACTGTGTCTTCTTATTGCCTCGGCCTTAGGCCAACATATCACAGTGGCAAGGCATTTAAACGAACAGGTTATAGACCAAACAATGCAATTATCACAACACAAGTTGCTATACGTCAAGAAAAACGCTGCTTCATTTGATCAATATGATCCTAGACAACCTATCTCTATGAATCCATAATGGGTCAAAATGTAGCAGCATGGTTTGTTCCAGATAACCATAGGCTACCTGGCTGGGTTAATCTATACTGCCTCATCCTGTCAACCTTGACATTTAACTGCTGAGCACAACTTCTTTTAACTGCACCCCTCTGTTTTCTCTCTCTTTAACAATCGTCCTCCGCCCTCGGTCTCTCTGCCTCACCGTGTCCTTATTCCAGATGAGCATGTCTGTGTGTCAGAGAGCAGGTGATTGATTCAAATAGATCAGGCTTCCTGCAGATTCTCACCGTAGGTGGGGTATTGATGGAGGGCATTATGAAGGGGTGTGTGTGTGTGTGTGTGTGTGTGTGTGTGTGTGTGTGTGTGTGTGTGTGTGTGTGTGTGTGTGTGTGTGTCTGGAACTTGGACTGGCTCCGGTGGGGGATATTCTGTCTGCTTGTGCATTGATGTCCAGTGACAGGCCAATCGATGTGGAGGAGCTGCTGTTTCATTGACCTGCCCTGGTAACAGTACTGCTGGAGGTCCATCTCAGCGCCCGCTATCTGACTCCTCTCCTCATCTGGGTGGGGAGTCTGTTCTCTCAAACTGATCTTCTGTTTTCTCTCAAAGATGTTTGTTTGTCCATACTTTTGCCAGTCTTCAATTTACTATTGTGCTATCTGGACAGCAGTAACTATATATCAATGATTGCAATTGAGTGGCGAGTAGGTTATTATGGTAACACAACCTTAAGCGCCAGCGTATAAATCAAGCGTTGAGCAGTACATTAGGGGGCTCTATTCAATCTGTATCACTGAAGCATTACAGATTGCGGGAACATTGCCTTTAAATGTCAATTACGCTGTAACTCTGAACTTTCGCAATATGAATAGACCCCTAGGAAAATACAATCTGTACCATCTTGCCATGAATTAGCATATTGGCTTTATTCTTATTTTCATAGCATCAGCTGCAGTTGGTACAGACTCCATTCCCACACCTTGTAAAAGCTCAGGGAGAGAGAAGACAAATGCAGTTAATTGATTTGTTCATTGTTCGCAGTTGTTTGCTAATTGATTTGTTCATTGTTCATTGTTGTTTTAGTGAAATAAATCATAATGTTTAACATTAAGTTTAACTTTGAAGTCAGACTGTCTTCAGTGCATCACCAATAAAGTTGTATTGTACCATTGAAGTGAAAGCGGAGTAATTCCCCAGTAGAAATTCCCTGCTGTACCCTGGGTGTGTATGTGCATGCTTGTGTGTGTGCGCATGTGTTTGAGTGAGTGTTTTTTCCCCCAGTGAGCCTCGGAATCAGTCCTCTGCCTGAAAACATGAGGATTGATAGCATTTTGATCAAGGTCGTTGGAAATCCAGGCCACCCACCCAACACACACACAAGACGCTCCCCTAGTCTGGGTCTTGGCTGATGGGTTCTTGTAATCCAGTTATCATGCAGTTTGCACGCTCACTCTATCAAGGTGAGTGTTACTCTATACGAGGCTAGGGGCCTCCCATCAAATTGCATTCTGCCTTTCCGGGGCCATAATCAAATGCAGTTACCAAATCACATAACTACCCTCAGGTTCAATCTGTGCTCCCCTGATGCTAAAGGCTGGGAGACGGAGACACATCTCAGTGAGTTGATAAACTGGCTCAAACATAGGTGAGTTAACTGGAATAGTAAACAGCAGAAATGGTCATAACAAATGAGAATATGTTTTACCAATATGGAGGAGAAAAAAGCTTGAGCACACGTTATGCTTATAGGCTAGTGTTTGCTGTTCGTTATCGCTTGGTTTTTGTTCGCTTATAGATGATCATTTGTGTCTCGAAAAATAAACCATTGCTGGAGTTAATTTGAAACAGAACTAAACTGGGATCAAACACAGTGAAAGTATTTGAAAATAGTAACATAATCTGTGTCTTTGTTCATAATCATCATCATCATCATCAACAACTTTACATGCAAAACAGGAAGAGAATGTGGACACAGAAAGCAGTGTTTGTATAAGGAGGGGAAACTTTATTTATAACACAGGGGCTCTGACATGGATTTGCCAGCTCAGTTCCTATATTACAAGGTTTATCTGCGAGGCTGTATATGTACTGTTACTGTATTTGGAAACCAAGATTGCAGTGGCACTAGAAACACACGCTTAAAACGACGGACTCTTTCCCTTTTTTTTCCTTTTTTTTTATACAAAATGGTACAAACAACATTACAAAATACTTGTGCTGTTGACAGTTTACAAAAAAAGGATTTTAACTTGATAACTGTGCAATTCTTTTTTTTAAGCATTTTGTGTTTTTTTTGTGTGTATTTTTTGTATTTTATTTACTTAAGTGTATGTGAGTATGTTACACACCAGAAGTCCTTCTGGACAGCAACCTCGGTCATGCGGGCTGCTACATGTTTTAAATGATCTTTATGATAACCGTCATAGAATTCTTCTTCAGTCCCATTATAAAAAGACACATGCAAAAAAGCTCCAATTGTACAGTTATATTTTGCCTAACTTGATCTGTTTAGCTTTAAGCAATTACTACATTATGTACACTCAGACGTGAGCAACATCAAGACCACTCCAATACGACACTGGCTGTATCTCAAATCACACCCTATTCCCCATATAGTGCACTACCTTCAACCACAGTAGTGCACTACATGGGGAATAGGGTGCCATTTGAGAGACTCAAATACTGTCATGTTTCGGTGCAGGCTTAGTGATAGCAAAGGCTATGTCTAACACTGTAACCTCACTCCTGTTGGAGTCTCCTGCAGTTGAATAGTGTGCAGTACACTCCATGGGTTGGTGAGCGCTGTCAGGATCAGTGGTCTTCAGTGAGGGTTCAAAGGCTAACACCACTCTGAAAGAAGATGACCACTTCCCTCTAGGGACAGGCAGACAGACAGGGACAGACAGAGTGACTGTTTGTGTGCAGGGCTCATGGTAAAGGGGGTAACTAGTACATACAGATACTACATAGCAGGTCTGAAATACATCTGCACTAGCTAAACATACTGCGTTCCTCCCACTATATCATTCACCCCAAGCTTTGACTCAAGGAATTTATTTGCACACCTTAAGCCTAGCGTACTCTATCTTCAATATGTCAAACTGAAGCGTGGATGCGCAAATCCATACATCCTGATCCCAGTTCCCCTGTGTGTCATTGTCACATCAATCGCATCCATTTAACCTAACCACCTTTGCATATTTACATGTCCAACTTTTAATCCTCCAATTCAACCCTTCATTTCTCCAAAACCTTAATTTAACCCATCCCTGGCTTCCCTCTCATAGTGTTGGAATGGCACGGCTTCCTTTGTCCCCCAAATAACTCCTCGCCGTGATAATGAGACACTATGACAGGCATTAGGCCATTCACTTGATGATGCTATGTAGTGCTTATGACAGCAGCATTATGCAAGGTGGGACCATGAAGTGCCTGGATCTATCTCCTCTTGGTTTGCTGCCCCCATGGTAGGTGTATATCTGAATACAGTCTCTACTGTCTCTGATGGGGCTAGAGCAAAGCAAGTAGGCCTCATCTATATGGATGACATGTAGGATGATGCCCAGAGAAGGTGAGTGTAAATATGTACTGCAGGATGTCTTGTAATGTAATAATGATGTCAATCTTGACACATAAACAAGTATGGCTGTGACCGTACAAGTCTCTTAGAATCTTCAGTGAACGCAAATGGCTTTTATGGTAATTTGAAGCTTGCGAGCAGGCTCGGTAGGTTACTCGTCGAACAACAAAGACAACAAAATATAGGGTGAAGAATATAAAGAGAGCGAAAGTGAAAAAAACTAAATGTATGAAAAAGTACATGTACAATATTTCTATGTAAAAAGAGATAATCATAAATCACGAACAGCAACAGCTGTGTAATGTGTGTATGTGCTTATGTGTGCGTGCACGTAAGTGAGCATGTGTGTGCATTGAGCTGAGCGACGTTCTAGTGGAGAAATAAGCACTAATCCTACTTTGTGATGGCGAGAGGTGAGGTGGAAAGCCTAAACACTGCTTCCTGTTTCTGCTTCTGTCACCCAGAGGCATTGTGGGCACACAGTAGGATCAGAGGGTGGTTAAAGGTCATTCTCACTGATACCCTGTAGCCACCACAGGTGGTTTAGGGTCTACCTACACTCTGAGGGCTCACTGTTATTCAGTTATAATAACACCCCCCAATAACCTATATGACCTTGTCCCCTTTCAGAGACTTCTATTTTCTTCCAGTGCCCTTCCTCCCCTCTCTGTGTAAGGCATACTGTACATATCTTTTTTCTCCAAAGGGAGACGTGAGGGAGAGATACTGGGTGCAGTGTAAAGGGAAATAACCTGATAGTGAAGGGGGAGCTGGGAGGAAGAGCATGGGAGGCTGAGTCATCCTCTCCTCACATCTTATCTAGGAGTTTAGAGCTCTCTCTCTCTCTTCGTCAAGGAGATTACCTGGAGGAATCCAGCATCCTCTTAATTATGAGGAGCACTGGAGGATGGATTAAATACATAACCTCGCCCAATCCCAATGAAATCTACTATTAGAGAGAGAGATAGAGAGGAGGGAGAGAAAAAGAGAGAATGCACGTATGTAGAAAGCACATTCCTCTCAAGTGTAAATCTCAACTGGAATGACATTGGGGCAAATGTACTGTATCATAGGATGATGCATGGGTAGTGGTGTTTTCATAAAATACAATAAAATGGCCGTTCCTCAATATCAACATCTTATGACAGATTTAGCACTACGAAACACTGCTTTGGAAAGGTGCAGTTATTTTCTTTTTCTCTTTCCAAAAAGTTTATACGAGACATTTTCCCCAACTTGTTTTTCGAAACCTCTTGCACCAAAATGTCATATGAATGAAAATGTCTGAGGGGAGACAGACGGTGGTGCTTGCGAAGTCCCTGACAGAATCTCAGTTCTCTCTCTCTCTCTCTCTCTGTTGTTGTTGCTGCGACAGGGACCAGCATCAGAGATTGTATATTAAAAGTGTGTCAGGACACAACAGTGAATCAGCACAAAAGCCGACGCTTGAAACTTTGTGTCTCACACTTTGTCTTCTCTGCCAGCAGTACAAGAGGACATGGAGCACAAACGGTTTGACGTTTACTAATACTTCAAAAAGATTTAGTTTCACACCCTTTTTCTTTTTACAATTTCTATAGTTTATCTCAACACATAGTGATCTTGTGGTCTGGTTGGTCTATGTTAATAACATTTGGAAACAGTGGACAGAACCATACAACACAGCTTCATCCTTCGTCCTACTATGGATTACTTCCTTTCACATTTCCTCCCTCTTTTCCGAGCTACCCAGCCTCATTAAGTTAAAAGTGCAAAGTAATGTGAACTCAAAAAAGCAAAGTCACAAAGCCATCCAAACTCAACTGCTTTTAAAGCCGCAATGACTAATGGTTTGAATACAGTAAATACATGTTGTCTAAAGACAGTCCCAATCCTGCATCTGTGTGAAGATTCCTATTGTGACACTGACGATGGCTTTTTATCAGGACCTCAGACTTGAAGGAAATAAAAGAATTGTCCTTCGACTAAGGAGAGAGACAGTGCCAGTCAAAAGTCTGGACACACGTGCTCGTTCAAGGGTTTTCTTTATTTGTACTATTTTCTACATTGATTGGTCAACTATTAAATAACACATATTGAATCATGCAGTAACCAAAAAAAGAGTTAAACAAATCAAAATACACTTCCGTTCAAAGTCTGGGATCACTTAGAAATGTCCTTGTTTTTGAAAGAAAAGCATATCCATTAACATAACATCAAATTGATCAGAAATACAGTGTTGACATTGTTAATGTTGTAAATGACTATTGTAGATGGAAACGGCTGATTTTTAATGGAATATCTACTTAGGCGTACAGAGGCCCATTATCAGCAACCATCACTCCTGTGTTCCAATGGCACGTTGTGTTAGCTAATCCAACTTTATCATTTTAAAAAGCTAATTTATCATTAGAAAACCCTTTTGCAATTATGTTAGCACAGCTGAAAACTGTTGTTCTGATTAAAGAAGCAATAAAACTGGCCTTCTTTAGACTAGTTGAGTATCTGGAGCATCAGCAGCATCACTGTTGACATTGAGACTGGTGTTTGCAGGTACTATTTAATGAAGCTGCCATTAGGGACTTGTGAGGCATCTTTTTCTCAAACTAGACACTAATGTACTTGTGCTCTTGCTCAGTTGTGCACCGGGGCCTCCCGCTCCTCTTTCTATTCTGGTTAGAGCCCGTTGTTCAAGATCTTTAGTTTCTTGGCAATTTCTCAGATGGAATAGCCTTCATTTCTCAGAACAAGAATAGACTGACAAGTTTCAGAAGAAAGTTCTTTGTTTCTGGCCATTTTGAGTCTGTAATCGAAACCACAAATGCTTCTGATGCTCCAGATGCTCAACTAGTCTAATCAGAACAACAGTTTTCAGCTGTGCTAACATAACTGCAAAAGTGTTTTCTAATGATCAATTAGCCTTTTAAAATGATAAAGTTGGACTAGCTAACACTCATTGTCATTGGAACACAGGAGTGATGGTTGCTGATAATGGGCCTCTGTACGCCTATGTAGATATTCCATTAAAAATCTGCAATTTCCATCTACAATAGTCATTTACAACATTAACAATGTCTACACTGTATTTCTGATCAATTTGATGTTATTATTAACAAACAAGGACCCCAAATCATTGAACAGTAGGGAATATTTTACATTTGAGATTCTTCAAAGTAGTCACCCCTTGCCTTGATGAAAGCGTTGCACACGCTTGGCATTCTCTCAACCAGCTTCACCTGGAATGCTTTTCCAACAGTCTTGAAGGAGTTCCCACATATGCTGAGCACTTATTAGCTGCTTTTCCTTCACTCGCGGTCTAACTCATCCCAAACCATCTCAATTGGGTTGAGTTGGTTGATTTTGGAGGTGGGTGATTGTGGAGGCCAGGTCATCTGATGCAGCACTCCATCTGTCACGCCTGCTCCCTCTTCCCCGCTCTTGCGCTCCCGCTTCTCCTCTCTGGCGCTCCCGCTTCTCCTCTCTGGCGCTCCCTCTTCCCCTCTCTGGCGCTCCCTCTTCCCCTCTCTGGCGCTCCCTCTTCCCCTCTCTGGTGCTCCCTCTTCTCCTCTCTGGCGCTCCCTCTTCCCCTCTCTGGCGCTCCCTCTTCCCCTCTCTGGTGCTCCCTCTTCCCCTCTCTGGCGCTCCCTCTTCCCCTCTCTGGCGCTCCCTCTTCCCCTCTCTGGCGCTCCCTCTTCCCCTCTCTGGCGCTCCCGCTTCCACTCTCTGGCGCTCCCGCTTCTCCTCTCTGGCGCTCCCTCTTCCCCTCTCTGGCGCTCCCTCTTCCCCTCTCTGGCGCTCCCTCTTCCCCTCTCTGGCGCTCCCTCTCCTCCTCTCTGGCGCTCCCTCTTCCCCTCTCTGGCGCTCCCTCTTCCCCTCTCTGGTGCTCCCTCTTCTCCTCTCTGGCGCTCCCTCTTCCCCTCTCTGGCGCTCCCTCTTCTCCTCTCTGGCACTCCCTCTTCTCCTCTCTGGCGCTCCCGCTTCCCCTCTCTGGCGCTCCCTCTTCCCCTCTCTGGCGCTCCCGCTTCTCTTCTCTGGCGCTCCCTCTTCCCCTCTCTGGCGCTCCCTCTTCCCCTCTCTGGCGCTCCCTCTTCCCCTCTCTGGCGCTCCCTCTTCCCCTCTCTGGCGCTCCCTCTTCCCCTCTCTGGCGCTCCCTCTTCCCCTCTCTGGCGCTCCCTCTTCTCCTCTCTGGCGCTCCCTCTTCTCCTCTCTGGCGCTCCCTCTTCCCCTCTCTGGCGCTCAAAACCTGTCATCAAGGCAAAGGGTGGCTACTTTGAAGAATCTCAAGTATAAAATACATTTTGATTTGTTTAGCACTTTTTTGGTCGCTACATGATTCCATATGTGTTCTCATATTTTTTATGTCTTCACTATTATTCTACAATGTAGAAAATAGCAAAAGAAAACCCTTGAATGAGTAGGTGGGTCCAAACTTTTGACAGGTAATGTATGTCTTTGTATAGAGCACTCCCTCTCCTGATACCCCCTCACCCCCAAAGGCAAATCCCCTCTGCAACTTCTCCTGTCTGTCCATGTTGCATGACAGGGTGATGAACATGACACACAGGAAGTCGGACGTGAAGGTCAGATTTGAGGGGTTATAAGGGGGCGGTGCCCCACGTTAGCCCAGAAAATGGGAACCAATCCTGAGTTAGCGAGAGTCAGACAAAATACGCACCACTGAAGGCACTTCTTAAACAACAGTGCTTCTGTTCTATGGAATTCAAAGTTCAGAGAGATTAAACCAGGGCCTTCCACGCAGAAGAAAGAATTGACATTCTGTGTTTCTCTTTCTTTTCTTCCCCGTCACACAATATGCAGCTTGGACTATCTGCAAAGGGACGGCTGGGGGCTGATGCGGAAATGGGGAGCCAATGGCCTCCCAACACCAGAAAATAGCTTGCTTTTAAGGACAGTGAAGACAGCAAGAGATAATAAAAAAAAATAAAAAAATAAAAAACACAAAAAAAGTAACCAACCCCATAATCTACCAAAAAACCTGGAGAGCATAAATTTCAGTCTTAGACAGCCTTGGAGCAGGAGAGGGCTCAGTATAGTACAGTACAGTAGGACCCAAAGCTGCCTTGCTGCACAGTCCACTATGGCGGTTGCTTAATTGATTGGTCAGTTGCTAGGTCAGTTCAGTTGGTTGGTGTGTGTGTGGGGTGTGTATTAAAGTTGGAGATTTGAGGACCCCCCCAAGGTTGTAGAGACATAGAGAGCATGGCAGACCAGCTGAGTAGGGTGGATAGGGGAAGTTGATCTTTGACCGGGCCCCCTGTGGCCCTAGTCATCTTCCCCTCCCCCGTACATATCGGCCAGCTTCTTAAAGCGGGGGCCCCAGTCGTTGAGGTAGTCGTAGTCTTGGTCCCCTGTGCTGGAGGAGTTGAGGGAGCTGACAGATCCGGCCGTGGAGCCACTGCCCTCGTAGTCAAACACCAGGAGGGAGTCATATGGAGGGGCCGTGGGGTCGTTGTCTGCCGCCCGCAAGCCCTGGAGGGAGATAGAGAGAGGAGAGAGTTAACAGTAAACAGGCTGACCTGTAGGGAGGGAGGGGGGTTAAAGTGGAACTGACAGAATTTTAGCAATATTAAAATCTGTTCATATACACCCCTAGGAAGAATATGACACTTTTTAAAAAACATTTTCTGACAAGCGAGCACTTAGGTATGGTCATTTTCATATTTTCATAAATTATTCGAATGTTTGGGAAGTACATATACTAAGACATTTGTGAAAATTCTATAGTAATATAGAGTGGGAGAGCGGCCGTGCGTTTGGACGATTAATAGACACTGCAATAAATAAAACAGAAAAAAACCTGTCTCGTCCAACACAGGAGTCTACCAGTGTGCTATAGCCAATCAGAGCTACAGTAGCCCTTTATGTAAACAAGTCATTTTCCACATGGGCCTGCCATCATTCACTTACAGGACTGTGTGTTTACAGACAGTTGCAACAGTGCAACTTTAAATCGTTAGAACGCATTTGCCAAAAGCTACAAAAATACACCTGAATGGATTTCTGCAAATGAGAGAGAACACCTCACTCTGACCATTTTACTCGCCGTAGCAGAGCGGGTTAGGCTGTTTACATGTTAATAGAGCACAGGCTGAGGACGCATCACAGCAAAGGCCAACAGGATTAGCAAGGTTAGTATACAGAGAGACAGAGGAGGGTAGGCTTTCAGTAAGATAACATACACAGGCTAAGGAAAAACCATAGAGGAGATGGGAAATGTTGGTATACAGGCAATATATTGGGAGTGACAGAGTGATGTCCTTGGCAGGGATGTAGAATCCCCAAGGAGGAGGATACAGTGGGCAGCAGAGCCACCATGTGTTTGTGTTTTGCCAGACTGCTGGAGCGAAATTAGTGTGTGTGTGTGTGTGTGTGTGTGTGTGTGTGTGTGTGTGTGTGTGTGTGTGTGTGTGTGTGTGTGTGTGTGTGTGTGTGTGTGTGTGTGTGTGTGTGTGTGTGTGTGTGTGTGTGTGTGTGTATATATGTGTGTGTAGGCAGAATGGATCAAAGCTGAACAGCTGCCAATACTTCTCAAGTGTGAACATGTTGTCACGGCGCCTGTCAGTCAAAGCCTTCTTGCACGAGTGTGTTTAAATTGGGGTTACGTACACACGCATGTGTGCGTACATGTATGTGTGTGTGTGTTTGAGTGTGTGATAACAGCTGTCAGGTAATCTCCATCTCCACTGTTGCCAGAGCTCAGAGTAAACAAACAGCACACAGAAAATACCTACATTTATGCAATATCATCCTCAGATCTCACACATTTATTTACCTGAAACAAAAGGTGCATCAAATGTTTCTTAGAAATAAGGAGGTACACAGTAAATGCACCTCCACATCTTTACAGATGTCTTCATTTTTTTATTTCAATGTATTTTGTAGTTGTGTATTGTAGGTTAGTCATTGTGCCTTGTATGTGGAATTGTGTCTGTGTTTGTGTCAGATCCCAAGTAGAAAAGTGCTGACGGACTAAACCGTATCTTGATAAAGAAATAAACAAAACAATACTATGACCCCTGGTTGCCCCCCTCACCTCGTTGATGAAGTCCCCAATATCCCCAGGGTGGGGGATGGCAGGTCGGATGGGATACTGGGACTCAGGGATGATGGGGCGCTCGTCCACCCTCCGTACCCCCAGGGGCTTACTGATGATGTGCTCCAGAGAGTCAGGCTGCTGCAGCTGGCTTAGGTCATAGTCCTGCACAGAGACACACACAGACAGATGATACAGTCAACCTCAAGACATAACTAACTTGCACTCGGTGTTTGTGGGTGTATGTGCAATATATATGCGTATTCAGATCACTCAACTTTTTACACATTTTGCTACGTTACAGCCTTATTCTAAAATATATTAAATTAAACAAAATCCTCAGTAATATACACACAAAACCCCATAATGACAAAGCAAAAACAAGATTTGAGAAATGTTTTCACATGTATAAAAATACAAAATAAAATACAACTTATTTATATAAGTATTCAGACCCTTTGCTGTGGGACTCGAAATTGAGCTCAGGTGCATCCTGTTACCATTGATCATCCTTGAGATGTTTCTACAACTTGATTGGAGTCTACCAGTGGTAAATTAAATTGATTAAACATGATTTGGAAAGGCACACACCTGTCTATATAAAGGTCGCACAGTTTACAGTGCATGTTAGAGCAAAAACCAAGCCATGAGGTCAAAGAAATTGTCCGTTGAGCTCCGAAACAGGATTGTGTCAAAGGCTCAGATCTGGGGGAAGGGTACCAAGACATTTCTGAAGCATTGAAGGTCCCCAAGAACATAGTGGCCTCCATCATTCCTAAATGGAAGAAGTTTGGAACCACCAAAGCTCTTCCTAGAGCTGTCCGCTTGGCCAAACTGAGCAATTGGGGGAGAAGGGCCTTGGTCAGGGAAGTGACCAAAAACCCGATGGTCACTGACAGAGCTCTAGAGTTCCTCTGTGACGATGGGAGAATATTTCAGAAGGACAACCATCTCTGCAGCACTCCACCAATCAGGCCTTTATGGTGGAGTGGCCAGACAGAAGCCACTACTTGGTAAAAGGCACATGACAGCCTGCTTACAGTTTGCCAAAAGGAACCTAAAGGACTCAGACCATGAGAAACAAGATTCTCTGGTCTGATGAAACCAAGGTTCAACACTTAGGCCTGAATGCCTAGCGTCATGTCTGGAGGAAACCTGGCACCACCGCTAACGTGAAGCATGGTGGTGGCAGCATTATACTGTGGGGGTGTTTTTCAACGGCAGCGACTGGGAGACCAGGTAAAGATGAGAGAGATCAGAGAGTACAGGGAGATACTTGATGAAAACCTGCTCCAGTGTGCTCATGATCTCAGACTGGGGAGAATGTTCACCTTCCAACAGTACAACGACCCTAAGCACACAGCCAAGACAATGCTGGACTGGCTTCGGGACAAGTCTCTGGATGTCCTTGAGTGGCCCAGCCAGAGCCTGGACTTGAACCCGATCTAACATCTCGGGAGAGACCTGAAAATAGCTGTGCTACAACACTCCCCATCCAACCTGACAGAGCTTAAGAGGATCTGCAGAGAAGAAATGGGAGAAACTCCCCAAATAAAGGTGTGCCAAGCTTGTAGCATCATACCCAAGAAGACTTGAGGCTATAATTGCTGCCAAAGGTGCTTCAACAAAGTACTGAGTAAAGGGTCTGAATACTTACAGTACATAAATGTTCATTTAATTTTTTTCATACATTGCATTTGCTAAAATTAACAAAAACCTGCTTTTCTTTGTCATTATGAGGTATTGTGTGTATATTGATGACAAAAAACAAACAATTTAAGCAATTTTAAAATAAGGCTGTAACCTAATAAAATGTGGAAAAGGTGAAGGGGTCTGAATACTTTCCGAATGCACTGTATACTGTAAACATACATGTATATGTTTACACGTCTGTATCTGTGTGTGTGTGTCTCTCAGTGTGTGTCTCTCTGTATATGTTAGTCTCTCAGTGTGTGCATGTGTACCTGGTCCTCCTCTCCCCCTCCTTCCTCGTCGTATTTCAGAATGTTATCTCTGACATCGTCCTCTGGGTCGATCAGCAGCTGTTTGGTCTGCCTCTCCTTCTCTCTACGCTTCATCCACACCACAAACACTAGCACCATACCTGGAACACACACACACGACACCTCTAACAACACAATAATACTGCAAAACACACAATGAACACACATTAAAGAATACCCTTCAACTGTAAAACAACCTTTATTAACACACTTCTACTACAAAACACTTAAACCACTTGATTGGCCTACGGCAAAATACACAGCCAACACATCTTTAACAACACACTTATAGGCCGACTGCAAAACACTCATCCACACAAAAAGCTCTACACATTTGTAGAGCATAGGACTGTACCACTATACACAAGAGTGAAACCCACAATGTAAATGTGATCCATGAGCACAAACCACAAAACAAACCACCAGCAGCACCTTAGCAAGACAACTCCACATTAAAACCACTGTCTGACAGAACCCAATAATAAAAACCCATGGGGTCACACACTCAGAGAGAACACATTCTGGTGGCCAGCTAGTCATTCATCTAAAATACAACCTGTATGCTATTGTGTTTACTGCATGGTAAATGTTTGATTTTAAGGCCCAAACGAGAGAACAGCAAATCATTACCCTCTTCAGAAAGGTGGTTTAATATACCATGTGATCATAAGGAGGGATCTGATGTATTGTGTGTAGGGAAGAGGTAGTGGTAGCTACAGGTAGAGATCTTCATAGGTCCAAAAAGTTGGACCCATTCTGAAATGAACCTGGGGCTTTCCCAAACGGACCAATATGCAAAATCTTAAAAAATATATATTTTTATTCAACTAGGCAAGTCAGTTAAGAACTAATTCTTATTTACAATGAGGGCCTACCCCGGCCAAACCCGGATGACACTGGGCCAATTGTGTGCCGCCCTATGGGACTCCCAATCACAGCCGGATGTGATGCAGCCTGGATTCAAATCAGAGACTTGCACTGAGATATAGTGCCTTAGACCGCTGTGCCACTCGGGAGACCTGTTCCGAACTGACTGGAGGACAACTAGACCCGTTCCGTATAAACCTGGTCAGATCCAGACCCTGTCCGGTCTGATCCGAGGGAAGCAGCAGAAAAGTCATTATTTAAGCTACTTTATTATCTGGAAGTGATCAAGTGCGAGAGGAGGGAGAAAGAGGTGCAGCTCTAGCAGGCGGGGGAGGGGCTGTACTGTGAGTGAGTGACACAGGGAGCAGGAAGGAGGGAGGGAGAGACGACTCAAACTATAGTAGACTAATAGCTGCCATAGCTAGGTTATTTATCATAAAATATGATTACATAGTACCTGTCTTGACTGCATCAAACTGGGAGATGCTATTTAAGCTAGCTAACGTTAGCTAGCTAGGCTAATTGAGACTGCAGTGCATTCGCTTTTTCATCCTACAGTTACAAATGCAACTCCATTTATAATATTAATTAGCAACCTACCTGTTGGCTCTTGGTTGTTGTAGCCTATCCTTCTCCTTTTAATTCTGTCATTTTAATTCCATCTTCCATTGATTAAATATCTCCTAATTTTGCTACACACGGAGGCTCTATGACTGTAGCCTAGTACCGCTTTGATGTCTTACGATTGGCCAACAACAAGCTACTCGTGAAAAGCAAGAGCAGCAGCATAGATTACTGCAGCAGTCACATTCTGATCTGTAAGGGGCCTTCCGGACAAGTCATTTAAAATTACATATACCCAAGACAATCATATCAGATTCGACCCAGACCCGTGACATTCTTTACACTTCTGGATCCGGACCCACTCGGGTCAGTCTCGGCTATTCGGGTACAGGTAGATATGTGAAGACCTCTAGCTACAGGGGGAAGGGGAGAGGAAGGAAGATATGTCTGTTTTAGGGCTGTGAAATTAAAAATATTTTTTTAGAAAGTTAATCAAATAAAATGTTATTGCTCGCATACACTATTTAGCCGATGTTATTGCAGGTGTAGCTAAATGCTTGTGTTCCTAGCTCCAACTGTACAGTAATATCTAACAATTCACAACAATACACACAAATCTAAAAAGTAAAAATCCTCAGATTTGCTGTGATTTAAGATGAAATTTAAGATTTTTCATACAAAAAACATTACAGGAATATTGACGTCTGGATTTTGTCTAAAGTAACAAAATTAGGTACAGTTGAAGTCGGAAGTTTACATACACTTAGGTTGGAATCATTAAACTCGTTTTTCAACCACTCCACAAATTTCTTGTTAACAAATTATAGTTTTGGCAAGTCGGTTAGGACATCTACTTTGTGCATGACAAGTAATTTTTCCAACAATTGTTTACAGACAGATTATTTCACTTATAATTCACTATATCACAATTCCAGTGGGTCTGAAGTTTACATACACTAAGTTGACTGTGCCTTTAAACCGCTTGGAAAATTCCAGAAAATTATGTCATGGCTTTAGAAGCTTCTGATAGGCAAATTTACATAATTTGAGTCAATTGGAGGTGTACCTGTGGATGTATTTCAAGGCCTACCTTCAACCTCAGTGCCTCTTTGCTTGACATCATGGGAAAATTAAAAATAATCAGCCAAGACCTCAGAAAAAAAATTGTAGACCTCCACAAGTCTGGTTCATCCTTGGGAGCAATTTCCAAATGCCTGAAGGTACCACGTTCATCTGTACAAACAATAGTATGCAAGTATAAACACCATGGGACCACGCAGCCGTCATACCGTTCAGGAAGGAGATGCATTCTGTCTCCTAGAGATGAATGTACTGTACTTTGGTGCGAAAATTGCAAATCAATCCCAGAACAACAGCAAAAGACCTTGTGAAGATGCTGGAGGAAACAGGTACAAAAGTATCTATATCCACAGTAAAACGAGTCCTATATCGACATAACCTGAAAGGCTGCTCAGCAAGGAAGAAGCCACTGCTCTAAAACCGCCATAAAAAAGCCAGACTACGGTTTGCAACTGCACATGTGGATAAAGATTGTACTTTTTGGAGAAATGTCCAAAAATAGAACTGCTTGGCCATAATGACCATTGTTATGTTTGGAGGAAAAAGGGGGATGCTTGCAAGCTGAAGAACACCATCCCAACCGTGAAGCACGGGGGTGGCAGTGTAACAGTTGTTAAAGTACTATGGGAATTTCACCAGGTTCATATATTAATATGTTGTGTTGATTTGTTATGCATGCCTGCATCCTGGGAGTATGGGAGTGTGTACTTACGTTTTGCCCTGCGTTCTCGTGCTCAAATCATTTTGATGCACTGAGAGAGGTAGGCACGCTTTTTCTGTCTTCAGAAAAGTTAGATTCTTTTAAGTACAAAGTCATACACACAGTGTTTTGTTCGTGAATATAATGTGTATTTAGAGGTTACTCATAAGTGGATGGTATTGTTAAGATGCACTTGTAATTGTACTTTTTGGGATGATATCAACATTCTGAATTCAACATGTGGTTAATAGCTAGCTAACTATTGTATGTGTGAACGATGGCTAGCTCCTCGAATGATCCCAGTCCCTCCTATTGTGCATCTGTTGTAGAAAGAGGCGACGATTCTCAGAACATATGTGCTCTACAAATGTTTTATTTCCTTTTGGATGCAGATGCAGGATGCAGAGAGTGAGTTCTGCTTTATTAAAACTACCTGATCTCCAAAGTCCACGTCTACAGTCTCAATCAACCACACACAACGCAGAGTTACAGCGGTGCAGTATAGCACCGGTTACAGCAGCATCATGTTGTGGGGGTGCTTTGCTGCAGGAGGGATTGGTGCAAATAGATGGCATCATAAGGAGGAAAATTGTGGATTTATTGAAGCAACATCTCAAGAGATCAGTCAGGAAGTTAAAGCTTGGTCGCAAATGGGTATTCCAAATGGACAATAACCCCAAGCATACTTCCAAAGTTGTGGCAAAATGGCTTAAGGACAACAAAGTCAAGGTATTGGAGTGTCCATCACAAAGCCCTGACCTCAATCCCATAGAAAATTTGTGGGCAGAACTGAAAAAGTGTGTGCGAGCAAGGGGGCCTACAAACCTGACTCAGTTACATCAGCTCTGTCAGGAGGAATGGGCCAAATTTCACCCAATTTATTGTGGGAAGCTTGTGGTAGGCTACCTGAAACATTTGACCCAAGTTAAACCATTTAAAGGAAATGCTACCAAATACTAATTGAGTGTATGTAAACTTCTAACCCACTGGGAATGTGATGAAATAAATAAAAGCTGAAATAAATAATTCTCTCTACTATTATTCTAACATTTCACATTCTTAAAATAAAGTGGTGATCTTAACTGACCTAAGACAGGGAATTTTTACTAGGATTAAATGTCAGGAATTGTGAAAAACTGAGTTTAAATGTATTTGGCTAAGGTGTATGTAAACTTCCAACTTCAACTGTACTTTGAGAAAGCACACTTTCTTTAACCTGAATGTCAACTTGTTTTATATTGCATTGTTGTTTTTAGCTGTATAGATTATGTATTTGGGATATTTTAAGCGTATTTTCAACACTTTCAGTCAATGCGATCAATTACAATTGAAAAAAATGTCTACACTCAAATTAAAACTGAACTTGAGTAAACTAATTAACTCTGACAGACGATGTCCAGTCAGTATACTCACTGAGCAGTATGATGATACAGATGAGTATGGCTATGATGGCTCCAGTCCCCAGTCCAGCAGCAGCCACAGCCCCGACCAGGGTGCAGTCTCCGTTCTCATCACACGGACACACCTTGACCTTTATAATGGACCTGTTGGAGAGAGGAGGGTTCCCCGAGTCGCTCACAATCACAGGCACCTCATACACCCCAGGCTTCAGATACTGGATCCGCAAACTCAACCGGGCATAGTCACCTGGGAAGGGGAGGGGAGAGACACATACTGTTAATACCCAATATCAAAACACTCAAACACTTTTTTTTAGGCACGGCCTCTAACCCTTCTTAGGCACTGCCTCTTCTACCCCCCAATCTACATCTGGTGGTCCCCTCACCGTTGAGACGTGACACAGTCCAGTTACGTCGTATGCTGGCGGGGAAGGTGGGCAGCTCGAATACAAAGGGTCCTACGTTGGGGTCCGTGTCTGAGTCTGCAGCCGTGATGTTGATGCCGGCGTTGCGGTTGATGCGTTCACAGATCTGAGACTCGCGGGGCAGCAGAGATGGAGCGTTGTCATTCACATCTATCAGATAGATCTGGAGGGTTCCTGTACCGCTGGCCATGGGAGAGCCTGGGAGGAGGACAGGAGAGGGGGAGAGTGTAGGAGAAGAAGAGGAGGGAAGAGAGAGAGTGGAAGAAGAGGCAGGAGAGGGGAAGAGGAGAGGGGGAGATGAGGTAAGGGAAGAGGCTATTGTTACTGTCGTTATTGTTAAGCAAACATTTACGGCCATGCATGTCTCACACACATACACACACACACATGGCCACACAGCCGCACACTGATCAGAACTCTCACTGCCCTTTCCAATGAGAGTTCAGAGAGACAGTGTAGGAAGATAGACAGAACTAGAGAAAAGGAGAGTGGAAGTGGAGATGAAGAAGATGTCATGGATGAGAGGGAAAGAAAGCCAGAAAGAGAGAGATGTATATATACAGAGAGATAAGAGTGTATCTCCTGTAATGAGAGAGAGAGAGAGAGAGAGAGAGAGAGAGAGCTTCCTGGACAAAATGTTTCACTGTAATAGTAAAGGTGTAAACTTGGCAGTATATTTCACCTCTCAGCTTCCCTAACAAATCTAAGCAGACAAGCTAAGAAAATGAACAACAAAAGATAATTACTTGAAGAATGCAAAAACCTAAGAAAGAGATTGAGAAACCTATCCAAACAAAAACAGAAAACCTGAGCCGAAGCCTTCACTATGCTGAATCACTAAAACAATACAGAAATGCACAATGGAAATAGAAGGAACAGCACGTCAGAAATCAGCTCAATGTAATTGAAGAATCCATCAAATCTAACCACTTCTGGGAAAATTTGAACACACCAAACAAACAACATGAAGACTTACAGTATCTATCCAAAACAGAAATGTATGGATAAACCACTTCTCCAATCGTTTTGGCTCCATAATAAAGAACAAAACAGCAAAAACATATACATGATCAAATACAAATCTTAGAATCAACTATTAAAGGTCCTACAGCAACACCTAGATCTTCTGCACAGATTCTGTCACACCTGGGCGCTGACAGTAAATCTCAGTAAGACAAAAATAATGGTGTTCCAAAAAAGGTCCAGTTGCCAGGACCACACATACAAATTCCATCTAGACACCATTGTCCTAGAGCACACAAAAAACTATATGTACCTTGGCCTAAACATCATAGCCACAGGTAACTTCCACAAAGATGTGAAAGAGCTGAGAGACAAGGCAAGAAGGGCCTTCTATGCCATCAAAAGGAACATAGAATTTTACATACCAATCAGGATCTGGCAAAAATACTTGAATCAGTTATAGAACCCATTGCCCTTTATGGTTGTGAGGTCTGGGGTCTGCTCACCAACCAATAATTCACAAAATGGGACAAACACCAAATTGAGACTGTTTACAAGGTAAAACACCAAATAATGCATGCAGAGCAGAATTAGGCCGATACCCACTAATAAACCAAATCCAGAAAAGAGCTGTTAAATTCTACAACTACCCAAAATGAAGCCATTCCCAAACCTTCCATAACAAAGCCATCACCTACAGAGAGATGAACCTGGAGAAGAGTCCCCTAAGCAAGCTGGTCCTGGGGCTCTGTTCACAAACACAAACAGAGCCCCAGGACAGCAACACAATTAGACCCAACCAAATCGTGAGAAAACAAAAAGATCATTACTTGACACATTGGAAAGAGTTAACAAGAAACAGAGCAAACTAGAATGCTATGTCCTTAAACAGAGAGTACACAGTGGCAAAATACCTGACCACTGTGACTGACCCAAAATGAAGGAAAGCTTTGACTATATACAGAATCAGTGAGCATAGCCTTGCTATTGAGAGGCGCTGCCGTAGGCAGACATGGCTTTCAAAAGAAGACAGGCACACTGCCACTTCCTAACCATGTGCACACTGCCACTTCCTAACCTCCTGCCAAATGTATGACCATATTAGAGACACATATTTCCCTCAGATTACACAGACCCACAAAGAATTTGAAAACAACTCCCATATCTACTGGGTGAAATTCCACAGTGTGCCATCACAGCAGCAATATTTGGGACCTGTTGCGACACGAAAAGGGCAACCAGTGAAGAACAAACACCATTGTAAATACAACTCATATACACAACCCACATTTATGTTGAATTATTTTCCCTTTTGTACTATTTGCACAACTATTTTATCTATTTCACTTGCTTTGGAAATATAAACATATGTTTCCCATGCCAATAAAGCCCTTTGAATTGAAAGAGCGAGCGAGAGAGTGAGCGAGAGAGAGGGAGAGAGAGAGCTGCTGACATTTGGCTGTGACATTTGGCTGTTCAACCTCCCCTTATTTCATACAGCCAAATCCCTCTCATCACAACCCATCTCCCTACATACACAGCTCACACACTCGCCAGAGACAATAACAATTAATATAACACAATAAAACAGTCCGTGGATATTTTCTCTGAGGTGTGTGTGTGTGTGTGTGTGTGAGTGTGTGTGTGTGTGTGTGTGTGTGTGTGTGTGTGTGTGTGTGTGTGTGTGTGTGTGTGTGTGTGTGTGTGTGTGTGTGTGTGTGTGTGTGTGTGTGTAAATGTATACATACACAATATGAAGGCCATTTTTAATGATTGAGTGGACAGATGGAACATAGAATTCAGGGAAAGAAGGAAGAGAGAAAAGCCCTTCAGCAATCAGAGAGACAGGACAAGAAAGACAGAACGACAAAGTACAGCAAGAGGAAAGAGAACAAGTCAAAATGTGTAACACAGAGGAAGAGATAGAGTATACTAGAGAAAAAGAGAGTAATGTGTGTGTCAAATATAAAGAAAGTTAGAGACTGTCTGTCTCAGACTAAATGAGAGAGAGAGACTGTGTGCAGCAGTACTATCAGCTCAATGCTGTTTATTGAGAGTTTTTGTCAGGGGGGCGGTGACCCTTGCTGCCTCCAATTAGGAGTAATTTCCCTGCTACGCCCCGCTGGCTCAGCCAATGGTTAGTGGGGAAGTGTCCCAGAACCAAGCCCGGGACGGAGATAAGAGCTCTGTCATTTACCAAAGATTTATGTAAAGCTCACAGATCTGCCAATTAAACTTGGCAACGGTGCAAGACATTTGACAAAGATGGAGAAGGAGGGGGGGAGTGAGATAAAGAGTACTACAGAGGAGCGGGAGAGAGAAAGAGAGAGGAGGGAGAGGGGTACCAGAGGAAGATAAACTTATTACTCTTCTGTTAAGGCTAACTTGGAGTAGGCCACGGAAACCCCTAAAGCGGAGAATAAAAGTAAAAATGTGGGTTATAAAATTGAATATTAAGGATATCCTGCAGTTATGATCATTTACATCAGTTACCAGTTCATAACCCTTGACCTTATCAGCAACAGCAGGAGGCTGGCTAACTGACAGGTGAAGAAGTCAAACAGGGGGCATGACATTTAACATGTGGGGATTATCATCTCAATGTTGGCTCTTGTTCAGTTCTAGTCTCCAATACTATGATGACCATATTCACCACCAGCAGAGGTGTGTAAACCGGGTAGCTACCATACAGTACGTTCTCTGTAGTCTGCATGGTGACAAAAGGACCATACTGTATGTTCTCCTTTCATCAAGTCTGTGGATACTATGTCCCCAATTCCACTTCACTGCATACTGTATCCATCTCTACTCCGGAGTCTGTATGTTCTCTATTGGAACAAAGCAGTGAGGGGAGAGTGGTAAGACACACATCACATTGCTTTTGTGTGCAAAGGCTAGCACACACACACACACACACACACACACACACACACACACACACACACACACACACACACACACACACACACACACACACACACACACACACACACACACACACACACACACAAAGCCCGGAAGGGTTCCCCTGTCTGGTGGTTTAGTTTCCCCTGTCTGGCGGTTCACTGTCCCCTGTCTGGCGGTTTCCTGTCCCCTGTCTGGCGGTTCAGTTCCCCTGTCTGGCGGTTCAGTTCCCCTGTCTGGCGGTTTACTGTCCCCTGTCTGGCGGTTTACTGTCCCCTGTCTGGCGGTTTACTATCCCCTGTCTGGCGGTTTAGTTCCCCTGTCTGGTGGTTTAGTTCCCCTGTCTGGCGGTTTACTGTCCCCTGTCTGGCGGTTTAGTTCCCCTGTCTGGCGGTTTACTGTCCCCTGTCTGGCGGTTTACTATCCCCTGTCTGGCGGTTTACTGTCCCCTGTCTGGCGGTTTACGGTCCCCTGTCTGGCGGTTTACTGTCCCCTGTCTGGCGGTTTACGGTCCCCTGTCTGGTGGTTTAGTTCCCCTGTCTGGCGGTTTACTGTCCCCTGTCTGGCGGTTTAGTTCCCCTGTCTGGCGGTTTACGGTCCCTTGTCTGGCGGTTTACTATCCCCTGTCTGGCGGTTTACTGTCCCCTGTCTGGCGGTTTAGTTCCCCTGTCTGGCGGTTTACGGTCCCCTGTCTGGCGGTTTACTATCCCCTGTCTGGCGGTTTACTATCCCCTGTCTGGCGGTTTAGTTCCCCTGTCTGGCGGTTTAGTTCTCCTGTCTGGTGGTTTAGTTCCCCTGTGTGGTGGTTTAGTTCCCCTGTCTGGTGGTTTAGTTCCCCTGTCTGGCGGTTTAGTTCCCCTGTGTGGTGGTTTAGTTCCCCTGTCTGGTGGTTTAGTTCCCCTGTCTGGCGGTTTAGTTCCCCTGTGTGGTGGTTTAGTTCCCCTGTCTGGTGGTTTAGTTCCCCTGTCTGGCAGTTTAGTTCCCCTGTCTGGCGGTTTAGTTCCCCTGTGTGGTGGTTTAGTTCCCCTGTCTGGTGGTTTAGTTCCCCTGTCTGGCGGTTTACTGTCCCCTGTCTGGCGGTTTACTATCCCCTGTCTGGCGGTTTAGTTTGTTAATCCCAGTCATGTATGGGGGACATGTGGAAGCAGCTTGCTGAGGCTGATAGGAGAATTATGGGGGGTTTAACCAGCTAAATAAATAATTATGTTTGTGTAAATTCCTCAAAAGGATTTGTAATAATGTTTTTTTCTTCATGTCGGCTAAAAGATTTCAGGTGTGAAGAAAGGGATTCTAGCAAGCCTCCCTTATGTTCTTTAAAGAAGAAATAAACAAATCCATAGGCGGGTTAAAACAGATGTTTGTGTAGGTGACAGCCATGATAATATGTTAGCTCTCTCTGACTGTGTTTCTCTCCTAAATTACTGTACCCCCCCCCCCCCCCCGCTTTATCTTTCTGCCTCCTCTCATCCTCCCTTCTTCCCTCCACCCCCAGCGCTTCCATAATCCCTCTCACTTTATCACTGCAGACATTCCCCCTACACCCACACAGTCTGCAACACATACATACATACACACACACACACACACACACACACACACACACACACACACACACACACACACACACACACACACACACACACACACACACAATATAATACAGAAGTGGAGTGCAGAGACAACAGGTCACAAGGAACTTTCATAGGGTCAGAGGGTTTTGAAAAAGTGTGCAAGGAGAGAGACAGGGACAAGGAAGAAGAAATGGAAAACGAGAAGGGAAAGGAAAGGAGAGAAAAAGAGAAAGTGCGAGCGGAGGCATGGAAATTAAGGGAGCGTGTCAGCCCTAATGGTTTTGCTGTCTAATCCCCCCCTGTGCTGCAGGAAACAACACAGGAAGTACACGTCATGGTCTCTGAAGTTGTCAATCACTGTTAACATGCACGCACGCACGCACAAGCAATGTCAATCATGCTTCAAAGCCGTCCCAACTTTAGGTAAACACACCAATGCACTGCATGTCACTGATAAGGCACTTTGGGAGGGGAAAGCACTCGGTTTGCTTCCGCATGAGAAAAAAAAAAGTGTTTTTGTTTGCTGTGATTGAGTTTGTGCTCGGTTAAGCTTGAGCTTTGACTGGGTGGCAGAACAAACTGGATGTCCCACACTCAATGCCATGGGCAGAGGAGAAAGGAAGAAAGGAGGAAAAGAGAGCAGAGATGGAGCGAGAGAAGAAAGGACAACGGATCGATACAGCATGACTAGCTCTCGGTAACCAAGAGTTTCCGCTCTAACTCAGCTGTAGCATGCCTCTGCTCAACCCCGTGGGACCACGTTTTTCTTCAGCATATCATCTCTTCTTTCTCTCTGTCATCTCTTTCTGACACACACACACAGTGGACACAGTCTCACCGTTATCGACTGCGAGGAAGGTGGCTTCGTAGATGTTGTTTTTGACGTAGATGGACTCTCTGTCCAGGGTTGCCGTGGTGACGATCTGACCGTTGGTGGTGTTGATGGACAGCCACTCAGCCGGGTCGGCCAGCTTAGAATACCTGGACAGACAGAGGGAGGAAACAAGTTGAAAGAAAGTACACATATTGTACTCACTCTTCATCTGCAAGGAGGAGGAGGAGGAGGGTAGCATGTTAACCCTTTACACTTCGTGGAATTTGGCTTATATGGATTGGGCTAAATTTAAATGTTTCTTACAGAAGAAATATGAAAATGCATAACAATTGTAGCAATTGAAAGGAAACAGTTTGGAGATTATGGGAAGATTATTAGACTAAAAGGTGAGGACACAACAGTTCACCTGACAAGACTGAATCCAATCATTACACTGTTAATTTTATGTAATGGCCAGCCACCACAGGCTAATAGGGATTTTCCCCCTTTACTCTAATCAGACTGAAACTTAGAACATTAATCAGCTATACCTGCTGTTATGTTTGTTCCTTATATAATGACAAACTGGGGTGTAGGTTTAACTACTTTCAATGAACATATACTTCAGCTAGAAAATTCCATGTTTAGCCATGCAAGGCATTCTTTAACCATCCGCCTCCCGCATAGCCTGCTGGGTAACGTAGTCTAAATGTTATTAACAGATAACAACACACCTGCCTCATATGTAAGGCCCACTGAGTTGTTGCTGGGGATGCTTTACTTTCTTGACTGTCATGAGAACTGCGCCTACGTTTGGCAGACTCCATTGAAGCAGCATCAGCTCTCACAACTCCTCTCTAATTGCTCCAGTGTCACCAAAGTGCTTGTAAATGAACACTTTGTTCATCACATTTGTTATAGTAGTGGCTCCCTCATCGACCGTGGGTACTGCCATACTGGCTGCTCCGTCAATGTGCCTTTTGCCCACGAAGACAGTTTTGGGGCATTGCGACCATATTACAGAGTTCAGACATTCATTTGCATTCTGGGTTCCTCCGTGCTACATGCTTTTGAGGACGTTATCATTTGACATCCTATGATATACAGGTACAATTTTATGTGCAACCTCACTATTACAAAATGTATGGCCTCCAAGGTTTTTGTGACAGGGTGGATTTTCACAATTTTCTATGGCTCGCTGGTACCAGCACCAATGCATACACCTATCCCATAGTTGGAAGTGAATCCTCTCTTGTGCCAAGTGCCATCGAAGGATACATTAATGTCTATGATGGAATCCTCATCCTCCTTCAGCAACTGCTATGTCTGGCTCTATATCTGCTCTTCTAATTATCCTGGCAGCTCTCTCTGAATCTCTGCAACTATAGTGGGTTGGAAAAAGTACTTATTATGTCTGTCGACATTACAGACATAACTGCAGGACTAAATATGAGCATATCAGCATGTATTTACTTTATGTAAAGCTAATTTCTCACTAATCACATTAGGCTACAGCCCTTATGACACTGTAGGCCTATGTGACAGTCTCATTGTATAGTTATGTTTTCCTATCACTCTGTTTTATTCACTTTGAATACATTTGCTGGAACAAGGAAATAAATCATATTTATACACAGCAAGTCACCCGTCAATAATGGGCCACTCTCCCTTCTTCTTTACCTGTCATTCTCCTCTCATGTCTCTGATATGAGCTGAGACGCAAGGAAGGAATCCCTAGGACTTTGCTTATTTTCTTTAGAGCTGCATAACCAAGTCCAAGTTCGAGGGCTAGAAGAACCACCCTCACATTTATATCAAATGCCACATCTCCCCTGGAGCACTCCTGCAGCCTAGAGGAAGTGTAAACACTCCTCCTAAATGCATCACGATCACCTTCACAGTCGGCACATTTTATCATGACAGAATTACAGAATCACTGGTTGGTGAAGTCTACGGTGATTTTCAGTCCAGTGTTTAGAAAATTTGGGCAAATCAAATGATGTAAAAGTGTATTTGAGACATGTGGAATAAAAGCCACTATTGGCTGGCTGCTGTCTGGTTGATCGCTGCAAGTGGTCATATTCATCTCAACTAATTTGCATCTCAAAGCGCTGCTGCGGCCTACTTCATTTTCCTCCTCTATCTGTACTGCCTCGATCGGCGGATCAGGCAAATTGTTTCTTTCATTCACTGCTTTTCTCGCATTGATTAACTGAGATCGCCTGTTTTTATTCACATGCTGTAGGTATAGTCTTCGAGATTTTCTCATTTTGTCAACTTTACAATCAACTTTACGTTGATTCTTCGCGGGAGATATTTTCAAACAAGCAAGCGCTTTGTGAGGCATTTTAACCAATCAGGTTGCCGGAAAGGGCCTTTAAATTCCAGTAACCAATCAGATGTCAGGAAATTACTAATCTTTCAGAACGAAGCGCTATGTCTGCAATGGATAGAGCCATGTATGGACTAGCTAACGATATGCTCCGGAAAACAAGCTTTTGAATGATACATGATTCAAAATAGCGGTGGAAGTTCTACGTGAAACATACTATCAAGAACGACATTTATGGTAGGTGTATTTGACGGAGTTGGGATAAAATGATACAAATAAAGTATTTACATACATTATTGCCGATTTATTTGTACATTTTATGAAAGTATGGAAGTTATAGTTGTAAAATATCCCAAAATCAGAAAATTGACAGATGGAAGCAAAATAAAAAAAATTGTCTGTGGTGCCTGGCCTTAATTTAGCATTTACTGTACTTTTCGCCACATTTGTTTAAAATGAAATCTGAAAATACTCTGGATACATTCCGTAACATGATAAGAATATTCTTGGAAAATGTGGAGTAGGTACAACATAAGACAAAAAATGACAAGAGTTTGAGTGAGACTAACTGGTGTCTCCAAGTGACCACACACCTCTCCAAAGTTTGCATAGTTCCTAAGTAATTTCGATGCACTTTTATGACTCAAAGAAGAGTATAATTATACAATGCTTTATAAGTCTTCAATTAAAAACGTTCAGTCTCACTGCAGAATTAGACATTTACCCACGTTTTCCAAACGTCAAATTTCAATGTTGCTCCAAACGTCATATTTCAATGTTGCTCCAAATGTCGTATTTCATGGGATGGTAGGGGACATTATGTGCGACTGACGTGTTTTCCGTTTGCTCCCGTGGTATTCTTAAAGTTTATGTGAATTTTGCAGCAGAACCGTATTTATTTTCAAATATTAATTTGGTGATCCCTTTACGTAAAAACCAAGACTACTTTGCTTCCGAATGTCAGCATGTCGACCAAACATAAGGCGAAAAGCATGACTTTGAGAAAACCCGGCCTACAAGACCCGCTCTCATCACCGCCCTCTCCTGAGTGAGGGCCCGGGGACGCACACTTTACCCGGGGGTGCGGCTTGGCCTGGCAGCGCTGAAATGAACATTCTCGAGGCCATCAAACTACTACGCTCTGAGATAGTTGAAATGAAAACACAGGTGGTTGCTACGATTGAGGCCAGAATACAGGAGGCTTCTGATACTTTAAAAGCAGATTTAACCATCCTGCGGAACGAGACTGTGCCAGCAATCACATTACTCAAAACAACAACTGCGTCACACACTACAACGATTGCAGCACTGGAGACCTCCGCTACTAATGTCTCCGACTTAACTACATCCCTGGAGGCTGAAGTTAAACGCCTAGCTGCGGATTTGAAAAAGGTGAAGGAGAGCTGTGTGAGTTTAGAGGGATTCTCTCGCCTCAATAATCTGAGACTTGTATCGGTCCCAGAGTCAGCGGAAATGCATCGCGCCACGGATTTCGTTTCAGGGCTGCTGACGGATGTTCTTCCCTTAGATGAAGAGCCCCTAATTGATCGAGCCCACCGGTCGCTGCGCCCAAAGCCCTGGGATGGGGAGAGGCCCCGTGACATAATCCTTCGAGTGCACTTTTTTCATGAGAAGATGGAGATCCTCCGACGAGCCCGCAATACCACTCTGAGCTTTCAAGGACAGAGCTTCTCCATCTACCAGGACTACTCCCCCACTGTTTCCAGGCAGCGCGCAGCTTTCGGACAGGCCAAACGAGTACTTCGGGACCATCCAAGTGTGAAGTATGGACTGCGATTCCCGGCCCGTTTATGGATATCTCATGAGGGTAAAGACTACACATTTGAATCTCCGGATGAGGCTATGGCTCACATTCAACGTCACATCAAGAAGTCTTGAACATGCTCACAGTTCAGCAACTGTTGCTTGCGAACTGTGGATAGTAAGTAACCCACCTGTGGTACAATTATGTTTAGATATAACAGGCTAGTCTTGTATAGATGGCGAAACTATTCAGGCTTATTTGATTTGATCTAATGTTTTGACCATCTAGTGTGCGTGCCTTACAAGCATTCAGTCATTTTAATTTAATTGTATTGAGGTTTTACTTAACTCCTGTGTTTCTAGGCTGTCTCGCTCACCTATTTAGTTTGTTTACACATTGTCTCAGTGACTCAAAATATTTTTGGTTATTTGTTTACTGCATTCATTTGCATTGACCCAGTAAACAGTAAATGTCTCCCGAGGCTACACGGTTTTTGGGGTCTCACTTTCATTTTAAAAGTTTTGAGCGTCATTTACGCCCAGCAAACGTTCAAACGTAGTTTTTTGGTATTGGTTGTAAGCTGTCTCAGCGTCAACTAGACTACTATTATAATTACTATTATTTTTGATTGTCTTACTACGATTTCCTTACTTCAAATTATATTTTTGGCTGAGAGCCTTTATACATTTTATTTATTTTCTCTCTCAATGCCTGTTATAAGACTGGGAATACAATTATATACATCTACAAGTGGTGCTTTTGTCATTCCGTTTGCACAAGGGATTCGCCTTCTTTTATTTGAAAAAAATACATACAAATCTTTCTTTTTGCTGCTTGATCCACTAACAAAACGCGACTTTAAAGAGCGGGACTGTGGGTTTAGGTTTAAGACCGCACTCTCACAGACATACTGTGCGAAGAGAACATGTTCTATTTAGGCTTGTACCTCGTTTGGGGAGGTATTGTCTGGGATGGGGGGAGGGGGTGGGGGGGCAGATTGAATTGTTCAGTTCTAATGTTGACATTCTGTCTTTTTTGTTTTTTTTCTGTTTTTTTTCTGTACTTTTTCCAAACATTTACCACCGTACATTATTACTCTGAGACAAGTTATTCTGGGGGTTTTGGGCGCTCATTGCTTTTCCATTCTATGCTCTATTGACAGGGATGAATAACGGGAATGCCCAGAGGGGCTGAAATAATACATTTCATGGAACACCAAAGGGGTTAACAACCCGGTGAAGCGTAAGAGGGTGTTGACACACTTAAAGGGTTTGAATGCATATTGCATTTCTACAAGAGACTCACTTGAGGACTGGTGAGCATTTTAGGATGCGTAAGGACTGGGTTGGTCAAGTGTTCCACTCGAACTTTCATAGTAAATCAAGAGGTGCTGCTATTCTGGTTGATAAAGCTACTCCCTTTGTAGCTTCTGAGGTTATTGCTGATCCTAAGGGACGATACGTCATAGTAACCGGTGAACTGTTTTCTACCCCTCTTGTTTTGGCTAGTGTTTATGCTCCCAATTGGGATGACACAAGTTTAATTTCTTCCTTTCTGTCTGCTATTCCCAATTTAGATTCTCATTTGTTGATTTTAGGGGGGGGGATTTCAACTGTAAAATGTCCCCAGTTCTTGACAAGTCCTCAGAAACAAATACAGGCCCATCTAAATGTGCCCTACTTATTCAATCCTTTCTTCAGAAATATGCTATGTTTGAGGCCTGGCGTTTCCTACATCCTACAGATAGACAGTATTCCTTTTATTCTCATGTTCATCAAACATACTCCCGGATTGATTACTTATTTTTGGACAAAAAACTTCTGCCTAACCTTTGGCAGTGTACTTACGAGAGTATTGTTATCTCTGACCATTCACCATTAGTGCTTGAACTAGAGTTTCCCCAGCGACCTCCTATGTGTTATCAATGGCGTCTCAACCCCATTTTACTCTCAGATAAGGAGTTTGTCAATTTCATTTATTCTGAAAACACCTTATTCCTAGAGACTAATTCAACACCAGGTATGTCCTGCTCTACCATATGGGAGTCTCTCAAAGCATACCTACGTGGCCAAATTATTTCTTATACAGCCAACCAAAACAGAGTTCTCTCCCAGCGACTTCGGGACCTGAGCGAGTCCATAGCCACATTGGATGAGAAATATGCTACGGATCCTTCCTCTGATCTGCATAAAGAGCGCCAACTACTCCAATCTGAATTTGATGAGCTTTCTACCAGGCAAGCTGAACAGTTACTCTTGCGAGCTCGATACAAAGTCTATGAACAAGGCGACAAGGCCAGTAAACTCCTTGCGCATCAGATCCGTAAATCTGAGGCCTCACGTTTGATCCCACAAATAAGGATCAATGATCAATTTAAACAATTTTACTCTGCGCTATACACATCTGAATCCCCTCAAGACCCTTTGCTGATTGACTCCTTTGTTAATGGCTTGAATAATGGCTTTCAATTGATACAGACTCCCATGACTGTCTAGAAGAAGAATTTACGCATGAGGAGATTGCAACAGCAGTGTCCGCAATGAAAAGTGGTAAATCACCGGGTCTGGATGGTTTTCCAACCTAATTTTACAGGACGTTTTCTGGTCTGCTTTGCCCATTCTTGTCTCGACTATTTGCAGAGTGCCTTAATACTTCAAAGCTACCGTCTAGTCTTTATCAGGCTTCAATTTCATTTCTACTAAAGAAAAACAAATGTGGATCCTATCGCCCAATCTCGCTTTTAAACTGTGATTACAAAATCCTAGCTAAGCTTCTAGCCATCCGTATGGAAGGCTTGCTGCACCAAGTAATACACTCTGACCAGACTGGCTTTGTGAGAAATAGGCATTTATTTTTCAATATTAGGCGCCTTATGAATATACTGTACTCCCCAGCGTCGAAGGACCCGGAGGTGGTGGTCTCACTTGATGCCGAAAAAGCGTTTGACCGCGTTGAGTGGGATTACCTAACAGCTGCCCTATAGATTTGGCTTTGGCCCCAAATTCATTGCGTGGATAAAGATTATTTATTTTTCCCCCATGGCTTCGGTACGGACTAATAACTTGTCCTCTGACTATTTTCCCTTCCACCGCGGATCCAGACAGGGTTGTCCACTCTCCCCCTTGTTGTTTGCTTTAGCAATCGAGCCTCTCGCCATTGCACTACGCTCTAATGATGCCATTCATGGTATAATCAGGGCGGGCTGGGAGCAGAAAGTCTCGCTATATGCTGACGACCTCCTTTTGTTTATCTCCAACCCCGATACCTCATTACCACGTGCCCTATCTGTTCTTAAAAAGCATCAGAAGTCGTGCTTATAAATTCACAGACAACACAAAGATTCCTTGATGTCCTGCCAGACTCCCTCTGCCTACCCAAGGACGTCAGAGGACAAAAATCAGTTAACCACCTAACTGAGGAACTCAATTTAACCTTGCGCAATACCCTAGATGCAGTTGCACCCCTACAAACTAAAAACATTTCTCATAAGAAACTAGCTCCCTGGTATACGGAAAATACCAGAGCTCTGAAGCAAGCTTCCAGAAAATTGGAACGGAAATGGCGCCACACCAAACTGGAAGTCTTCCGACTAGCTTGGAAAGACAGTACCGTGCAGTATCGAAGAGCCCTTACTGCTGCTCGATCGTCCTATTTTTCCAACTTAATTGAGGAAAATAAGAACAATCCAACATTTATTTTTGATTCTGTCGCAAAGCTAACAAAAAAGCAGCATTCCCCAAGTGAGGATGGCATTCACTTCAGCAGTAATACATTAATTAACTTCTTTGAGGAAAAGATCATGATTATTAGAAAGCAAATTACGGACTCCTCTTTAAATCTAGGTATTCCTTCAAAGCTCAGTTGTCCTGAGTCTGCACAACTCTGCCAGGACCGAGGATCAAGAGAGACACTCAAGTGTTTTAGTACTATATCTCTTGACACAATGATTAAAATAATCATGGCCTCTAAACCTTCAAGCTGCATACTGGACCCTATTCCAACTAACTACTGAAAGAGCTGCTTCCTGTGCTTGGCCCTCCTATGTTGAACATAATAAACGGCTCTCTATCCACCGGATGTGTACCAAACTCACTAAAAGTGGCAGTAATAAAGCCTCTCTAAATAAACTTCAGTTAGTGCTAAATACGGCTGCTAGAATCCTGACTAGAACCAAAATATTTGATAATATTACTCCAGTGCTAGCCTCCCTACACTGGCTTCCTGTCAAGGCAAGGGCTGATTTCAAGGTTTTACTGCTAACCTACAAAGCATTACATGGGCTTGCTCCTACCTATCTCTCTGATTTGGTTCTGCCGTACATACCTACACGTACGCTACGGTCACAAGACGCAGGCCTCCTAATTGTCCCTAGAATTTCTAAGCAAACAGCTGGAGGCAGGGCTTTCTCCTATAGAGCTCCATTTTTATGGAATGGTCTGCCTACCCATGTGAGAGACGCAAACTCGGTCTCAACCTTTAAGTCTTTATTGAAGACTCGTCTCATCAGTGGGTCATATGATTGAGTGTAGTCTGGCCCAGGAGTGTGAAGGTGAACTGGCTGGCCGGTTCCCCTCTTTCCACTGGGATTCTCTGCCTCTAACCCTATTACAGGGGCTGATTCACTGGCTTACTGGTGCTCTTTCATGCCGTCCCGAGGAGGGGTGCGTCGCTTGCGTGGGTCGAGTCACAGATGTGATCTTCCTGTCTGGGTTGGCGCCCTCCCCTTGGGTTGTGCCGTGGCGGAGATCTTTGTGGGCTATACTTGGCCTTATCTCAGGATGGTAAGTTGGTGGTTGAAGATATCCCTCTAGTGGTGTGGGGGCTGTGCTTTGGCAAAGTGGGTGGGGTTATATCCTTCCTGTTTGGCCCTGTCCGGGGGTATCATCGGATGGAGCCACAGTGTCTCCTGACCCCTCCTGTCTCAGCCTCCAGTATTTATGCTGCAGTAGTTTATGTGTCGGGGGGCTAGGGTCAGTTTGTTATATCTGGAGTACTTCTCCTGTCTTATCCGGTGTCCTGTATGAATTTATGTATGCTCTTTCTAATTCTCTCTTTCTCTTTGTCTTTCTCTCTCTCTGAGGACCTGAGCCCTAGGACCATGCCTCAGGACTACCTGGCATGATGACTCCTTGCTGTCCCCAGTCCACCTGGCCGTGCTGCTGCTCCAGTTTCAACTGTTCTGCCTGCGGCTATCGAATCCTGACCTGTTCACCGGAAGTGCTACCTGTCCTAGACCTATCATTTACGAACATTTGAACATCTTGGCCATGTTCTGTTATAATCTCCACCCGGCACAGCCAGAAGAGGATTGGCCACCCCTCATAGCCTGGTTCCTCTCTAGGTTTCTTCCTAGGTTTTGGCCTTTCTAGGAAGTTTTTCCTAGCCAACGTGCTTCAACACCTGCATTGCTTACTGTTTGGGGTTTTAGGCTGAGTTTCTGTACAGCACTTTGAGATATCAGCTGATGTACGAAGGGCTATATAAATACATTTGATTTGATTTGATATTACAGTGTAAGGCTTTGACAATGCAATTCAGGGAAATAGATAGTAATTTTGGTGCGCATAAAAAGGAGTCATGACTGAGTGCAGTCAGGTACGTATGCCGTGGCAAAAAAAAATCACAATAGAAAAACAGGCTCATTCTGTCCAGCACATCCCAGGGTATGACGCCAAGTCATCTTGTAACTGTTCATCAAACATAGTGATCATAAGTGTTGACACTGTATGTGACATGAGTTTTATGATATGAAATGTGAAGTGCACATTTGGACTCACGGGTGTTTGTCTTGCTTGTATAACATCAAAGCAGTATTTAATATTATCCTAAACGTCTCATCTTTCAAAATACATAGAGTCCTCTTAATTTACAGTATTTCCCTCACTCAGATAACAAAACATTTGCAAAAAATGCCCAATTAGCTGGAGGGATGGGGACAACTTATTGTTGCGTGAGGTGCTCAAGTTCAGAACGGCTGTCAGTCAAATCCATACAGCGCTCTAAAGGACAGAGCCAGAGCTCTGATATCATGTACAGTGCATTCGGAAAGTATTCAGACCCCTTTAATTTTTTTCACAGTTTAAAATTGATTACATTTTAAAAATCCTCAATCTACACACAATACACCATAATGACAAAGCGAAAAGACTCGAAATTGAGCTCAGGTGCATCCTGTTTCAATTGATCATCTTTGAGATGTTTCTACAACTTGATTAGAGTCCACCTGTGGTTAATTCAATTGATTGGACATGATTTAGAAAAGGCACACACCTATCTATATAAGGTCCAAACAGTTTACAGTGCATGTCAGAGCAAAAACCAAGCCACGAGGTCGAAGGAATTGTCCGTTGAGCTCCGAGACAGGATTGTTTTGAGGCACAGATCTGGGGAAGGGTACCAAAAAATGTCTGCAGCATTGAAGGCCCCCAAGAACACAGTGGCCTCCATCATTCCTAAATTAAAGAAGTTTGGAACTACCAAGACTCCTCCTAGAGCTGGCCGCCCGGGCAAACAGAGCAAACAGGGGAGAACGGCCTTGGTCAGGGAGGTGACCAAGAACCAGATGGTCATTCTGACAGAGCAAAGTTCCTCTGTGGAGATGGGAGAACCTTCCAGAAGGACAACCATCTCTGCAGCACTCCACCAATCAGGCCTTTATCGTAGAGTGGCCAGACAGAAGCTACTC
This sequence comes from Oncorhynchus clarkii lewisi, assembly GCF_045791955.1. NCBI lineage: Eukaryota > Metazoa > Chordata > Actinopteri > Salmoniformes > Salmonidae > Oncorhynchus > Oncorhynchus clarkii. The sequence continues at coordinate 56,252,394 of NC_092162.1, read as the reverse complement.
CTCAGTAAAAGGCACATGATAGCCCACTTGGAGTTTGCCAAAAGGCACCTAAAGGACTCTCAGACCATGAGAAACAAGATTCTCTGGTCTGATGAAACCAAGATTGAACTCTTTGGCCTGAATGCCAAGCCACATCTGGAGGAAATCTGGTACCATCCCTATGGTGAAGCATGGTGGTGGCAGCATCATGCTGTGGGGATGTTTTTCAGCGGCAGGGACTGGGAGACTAGTGAGAATCTACGGAAAGATGAACGGCGCAAAGTACATAGAGATCCTCGATGAAAACCTGCTCCAGAACGCTCAGTACCTCATTACCTAAAAAAACAAACCAATTTAAACCAATAAGGCTGTAACGTAACAAATTGTGGAAAAAGTCAAGGGTTCTGAATACTTTCCGAATGCACTGTATAGCATGTTACTATACAGCCACAACGTTCCAATTTAGACATTTATCAGTGCCCAAATCTGCCATTTTCAACCCGTATACGAGTACGAGTGTAAAGGACTACCACAGATATAGAATAAATCAATGGAATGGACATCATTTTCAAATGTGATGTTCAGTTGTATGCTAGTTACACACACACAGTTTAATCCTTCATGGACATCTTGTCCACAGCCTGCAGACAATTCCACACGTCCCTGTATGTGTGTGTGTGGATAGGGGAGAAGCTGAAGACATTATTCTTTTCCAAGATAGGAGGGAGAAGAAAACAGATATGATCTCAAGGATTTACCCACAATCCCTGTCTGGGACCCCCCCTCTCCACTCAACCCCTTCAATCTCACCTCATCTCACCATGTCTTCATATTCACAAATTCCTTCATCCTGTCATCCCCCTGTATCTCTGTATTCATCTCATACATCCTTTTCTCATCTGCTCTCAGTGTCCACCACCTTCCACTCCACCATATTTCATCCACTGTATCTGTGTCCATAGTAAATATTATCTATGGAATGTCCTTGTTCTCTTCATCAGTGTATATGCACTGATGTAGAGAACACATTCACAGCTGCAAACAGGCTTCAGTGCCTAATACCCATACACTCCCACTCAGGCTCTCCCACCATGTATACTGTGTTTCTGTAGGCTTGCCCTGCACTACAGTAAAGTGGGCTAGAGAGCAGGCCTAGCTGTAGGGAGGGAGGGAGTAATCTCCTCTCCCCTTCAGAGAAGGAGGGGGGTTTTCCCAGCAGGCTAGTGGGCTGTACCCCGGGCTCTACACGGCCATGGGAACGGGATGAGAGAGGGCTGCCCGCCCTGGTCAGCTGGGCTCGCAGCTACCTGCAGACTGGAACCGTCAGCCTGTGAAATCACCACAGGGGAGAGAGCATGGCCGGCACAGAGGGGGGCAAGGGGATATGAGAGGGAGGGGAGAAAGACAGTAGCTAACTTTATTAGGAAGTTGCTGAGGCTTAGGTGAGGTTAGCATGCTCTGACCGGTAGAAGCTCATGGACTCAGAGATAGAGAGAATATCCATCCGTGTGTGTGTGTGGAGGAAGGTGCAGGTTGTACTCTGGTTCTCCAGTGGAGGGCAGTCACGCCTGAGAAGGAGAGACTGGGGCAGCAAAGCATGGAAATTGAGAAATAAAGAGATAGAGAAAGGAGAGAGTAGCGGTGTGTGGGTAAAATCACTGAAGAAGCCAAGCCAAACCCATAAAAAAAGTTATATTACAACCTGTTGTGATAATTGCATTATTTGCTGTATAATCCATTTGTTCATATGCCACCATGATATTCAATGAGGCCATGAGAACAAAAATAAAATATTCACACAGTGAAAGAATAAATTCAACTACACATACTTTGTTTCATCACAAAACCGGAGAGCAACATCTGTCTGGTGAAGTCCATGTATGAGCTGCAGCATGATCAAGCAAGTTAATTTTTTCAACAGTTTACTAAGAAAACTACTTATTTAGAACCATGGAGTTACAGGAAGTCAGCACAAAGACAACAAGGCTATATATGCTTAGTTTAAAACACTGAAAACAAACTTATACAAAAAAATACAAAGTAACAAAAGAGAACGAAATAGCTCCGTCAGGTGCAACACACACCAAACAGAAAATAATCACCCACAACTCAAAAGTGAAACCAGGCTACCTAAATATGGTTCTCAATCAACTGTGGGACCTTATATAGACAGGTGTGCCTTTTCATGTCCAATCAATTGATTTTACCACAGGTGGACTCCAATCAAGTTGTAGAAACACAAGGATGATCAATGGAAACAGGATGCAGCTGAGCTCAATTTCGAGTCTCAAAACAAAGGGTCTGAATATTTATGTAAAAATTATAAATTTGCAAAGAATTTATTTAAATGTTTTTGCGTTCTCATTTTGGGATATTGTGTGTAGTTTAATGAGGAAAAAAATGTTTAATCAATTTTAGAATAAGGCTGTAACGTAACAAAATGTGGAAAAAGTCAAAGGGTCTGAATACTTTCTGAATGCACTATACACATGGATTTTGTATTGTAGATACATGAATAGTAGAGTAGTGGCCTGAGGGCACACACCAAATGTGTTGTGAAAAGTGTTATGAAATGTAATATTTTAAATTGTATATAACTGCCTTAATGTTGCTGGACCCCAGGAAGAGTAGCTGCTGCCTTGTCACCTTAGTCTAGGACCAATAGGAACATCGACTGAATAATCCATTTTTATTCCCAGCTTCTTAACTAACTTGTCAATATGGTTTTTAAAAGCTTTTCATCTATCCAGATGCCCGGATACTTGTAAGCAGGGACATGATCAATATGGACAAAGTACATATTATGCTTAAATCAGAGTTATTTTTATGCACTCTGGAGAACATTCAATACTAAATTCAGGTCAATAAAGTTTGTTCTGTAATACAATGAAGGCAGACTGTAGTTCAGATAGAGCCTGGTCAACGATGGGTGTAATAGCATACCCAACAGTATCGTCGGCATACAAGTGCAGGTTACAATGTTTTACAGACAAGCTGATATAGTTCATGTAAAATGTAAAAATTACAGGACCCATAATCAACCCCTGCGGGACACCATTCATCATATCAAGGAAACAAGTCATTTTCAAACCAGTTACATGCAGCCTGGTCTAGGCCAATTGAGAAAAGACAATTACCCACATAATTTATAACTAGGGATGCAACAAAGATAGTGACTATTACCTGGTCTAAATCCCAACTGATGTACATTTAGAATATGAAAGATCTTAGCTGTCACGACTTCCGCCGAAGCCGGTCCCTCTCCTTGTTTGGGCGGCGTTCGGCGGTCGACATCACCGGCTTTCTAGCTACCGCCAATCCACTTTTAATTTTCCATTTGTTTTGTCTTTGTTTCACACACTTGCTTTCAATCCCACAATCACCTGTTTATTATTTAACCCTCTGTTCCCCCCATGGTTTTTGTGAGTGGTTGTTTATTTTGTATTTTCGGTCTGTAATGGTGTACGTGGATTTGTTACTTTGTATATTTTATAAGTACGTTAGATTACTCATATCTGCTGTCCTGCGAGTGACTCTCTACTCCCTGTTCCAGTGGAGGAGCGTGTTCAGCAGCACGCGACCATGTTGCAACGTCTGGTCACTGCCATGGATCGCGTGCTGCAGACTATGGATCATTTGCAGAGAGGAGGCTTTTCAGCGCCTACACCAGCTCCAATACAACAGGTCCCACTGTCCACCCCTCCTTCCCCTAGTCCCAGCGAGATTCGACTCGCGCTCCCGAGGGAGTATGATGAGACGGCTGCCGGATGCCAGGGTTTTCTACTACAGTTGGAGCTCTACCTGGCGACCGTCCACCCGGCTCCTTCGGTGCGTGAGCGTGTATCCGCCCTCGTTTCCTGCCTCTCAGGCAAAGCCCTGGAATGGGCCAATGCTGTATGGTGTGAGGGAGATGCGGCGGATCATTACGCAGATTTCACCCGCCGTTTTCGGGCAGTGATCGACCACTCACCTGAGGGTCGGGCGGCGGGTGAATGTCTGTTCCACCTGAGGCAGGGGATGAGGAGCTCGCAGGATTTCGCCTTGGAATTCCGGACCCTGGCCGCCAGCGCGGGATGGAACGACAGGGCCCTGATCGATCACTACAGTTGCAGGCTGTGCAAGGACGTCCGTCGGGAGTTGGCCTGCAGAGACACCACCCTCACATTGGACCAGCTGGTGGACCTGTCCATCCGGTTGGACAACCTGCTGACTGCCTGCGGACGTCCGGATCGGGACCTCTCAGTTCCATCCCCCAGCACCTCCGCTCCGACGCCCATGGAGCTGGGAGGTGCTGCATTAAGGGCGACCGGAGGACCGGAGGAGGGGCCATTCCCTGCACCAACTGTGGCCGCAGAGGGCACAAACCTGGTCGTGCTGGAGGGGTCCCTCAGGGAGTTGTGTCACCCCGGGTGAGTCGGCACCAGGCTCACCCACAGCCCCCTGTTGCTCACATGTATGTGTTTGTTTCATTTCTTGAGTTTTCCCTGCATTCCCAGCATAAGGCACTAGTAGATTCAGGCGCAGCTGGGAATTTTATTGATTGTTCATTAGCTCGTAGGTTAGGGATTCCCCTTGTTCCTGTGGATATGTCTTTCCCTGTGCACACCCTAGATAGTCGACCATTAGGGTCAGGGCTGATTAGGGAGGCCCTGCTCCACTTTACGTGGTGCTGGGCTTACCCTGGTTGGCCTGTCATGACCCCACTATTTCGTGGCAACAGAGGGCTCTCAAGGGGGGTCACGAGAGTGCTCCGGGAGATGTGTGGGGGTTTCCATCAGTGCGACTACAGTGGAGAGTCCAGACCAGGACTCCACCATGCACATCCCCTCAGAATATGCCGATTTGGCTCTCGCCTTCTGTAAGAAGAGGGCGACTAAATTACCACCTCATCGACGGGATGATTGTGCGATAAATCTCATGGTAGACGCAGCACTTCCCAGGAGTCACGTGTATCCTCTGTCACAGGAGGAAACATATGTCTCTGAATCGCTGGGGCAGGGATACATTCGGCCCTCCACTTCACCTGCCTCCTCGAGTTTCTTTTTTGTGAAGAAGGATCGGGGTCTGCCTCTCATCGCTGCCTCTCATCGCCAGTGCGATCGAGTCAATACACGGGGCGCACTTCTTCACAAAGTTGGATCTCAGGAGCACTTACAACCTGGTACGTATCCGGGAGGAGGACAAGTGGAAGACGGCATTTAGTACCACCTCAGGGCACTATGAGTACCTCGTCATGCCGAACAGGTTGATGAATGCTCCTTCAGTTTTCAGGCCTTTGTTGACGAGATTTTCCAGGACCTGCACGGGCAGGGTGTAGTGGTGTATATTGATGACATTCTGATATACTCCGCTACATGCGCCGGGCATGTGTCCTTGGTGCGCAGGGTGCTTGGTCGACTGTTGGAGCATGACCTGTACGTCAAGGCTGAGAAATGTCTGTTCTTCCAACAGTCCGTCTCCTTCTTAGGGTACCGTATTTCCACATCAGGGGTGGAGATGGAGAGTGACCGCATTTCAGCCGTGCGTAATTGGGCGACTCCCACCATGGTAAAGGAAGTGCAGCTGTTGCTGGGGTTTGCCAACTACTACCGGCGGTTTATCCGGGGTTTTGGTCAGGTAGCAGCTCCCATTACCCCACTGCTGAAGGGAGGACCGGTGTGGCTGCAGTGGTCGGCTGATGCGGGCCGGTCTTTTGGTCAACTGTTTACCTCAGCTCAGTTCATAGTTGAGGTGGATGCGTCCGAGGCTGGGATAGGAGCCGTGCTCTCTCAGCGCTCAGGCACGCCACCAAAGCTTCGCCCCTGTGCCTTCTTTTCGAAGAAGCTCAGCGAAACTATGATGTGGGAGACCGGAAGCTGTTGTCTGTTGTCAAGGCTCTGAAGGCGTGGAGACATTGGCTTGAGGGGGCTAAACACCCTTTTCATATCTGGACTGACCACTGCAATCTGGAGTACATCCGGGCGGCAAGGAGACTGAACCCTCGCCAAGCAAGGTGGGCTATGTTCTTTACCCATTTTGTTTTCACCCTCTCCTACAGACCAGGTTCCCAGAATGCTAAGGCAGACGCACTATCCTGGATGTATGACACAGAAGAGCGATCCATGGATCATACTCCCATACTTCCGGCCTCTTGCCTCGTGGCACCGGTGGTGTGGGAGCTGGACGCGGACATCATTACGCATAGAGCCCACTCCCCCCAGTATCCAGCTGGGCGCCTGTACGTTCCATCTACTTTCCGCGACCGTTTGATCTATTGGGCTCATACGTCACCCTCCTCTGGTCATCCTGGCATCAGGCGCACGGTGTGTTGCCTTAGTGGGAAGTACTGGTGGCCCACCTTGGCCAAGGACGTGAGGGTTTATGTTTCCTCCTGCTCGGTGTGCGCCCAATGCAAGGCTCCCATCCACCTGCCCACAGGGAAATTACAACCCCTACCTGTTTCACAACGACCGTGGTCGCACCTGTCGTTGGACTTCCTGATAGATCTTCCTCCCTTACAGGGCAACACCACGATCCTGGTTGTTGTGGATCAGTTTTCTAAGTCCTGCCGTCTCCTCCCTTTGCCCGGTCTCCAGGTCTCCCTACAGACTGCGGAGGCCCTGTTCACTCATGTCTTCCGGCACTACGGGGTGCCTGTGGACATAGTCCACAGTTCACGTCCAGGGTCTGGAGAGTGTTCATGGAACGTTTGTGGGTCTGGGTCAGCTTCACCTCGAGAGTAACGGGCAGGTAGAGAGAGTCAACCAGGATGTGGGTAAGTTTCTGCGGTCATATTGCAGCGACGGGGGAGGTGGCATCGTTCATCCCCTGGGCAGATATGGCCCAAAACTCACTCCGTCACTCCGTCACTCCTCCACTAACCTCTCTCCTTTCCAGTGCGTACTGGGTTATCAGCCGGTTCTGGCACCGTGGCATCAGAGCCAGATCGAAGCTCCTGCAGTGGAGGAATGGTTCAAGCGCTCGGAGGAGACCTGTGACGCTGCCCATGCTGCCCACTCTAATTCAACATTGACCGGATACCTGCCCCTCCGCCTGCCCTGCCAGAAGCTGGGATCGCGGTTTGTGTGGCCTTTTAAAGTCCTGATGAGACTGTACGAGCTATGTTACAGGTTACAGATTCCCCCAGATAATCGTATTAATCCCTCGTTCCATGTGACTTAACTCAGGCCGGTGGTGGCTGGTCCACTCCAGGAAGCTGAGGCGCAGGAGGTTCCTCCGCCCCCTCTGGACATCAAGGGGCCCCGGCGTATGCTGTTCGAGCTATCCTGGACTCGAGGCGTCGGGCGAGGTGCCTTCAGTACCTCGTGGAGTGGGAGGGGTACGGTCAGGAGGAGATATGCTGGGTGCCGGTGGAGGACGTCCTAGACCATTCGTTGTTGCGGGATTTCCACCATTTCCATCCGGATCGCCCTGCACCTCGTCCTCCGGGTCGTCCCCGAGGTCGGTGTCGGCGCGCTGCTGCAGCCGCACGTCAAGGGGGGGGGGGGGGTGCTACTGTCACTGACCTGGTCTAAATCCCAACTGATGTACATTTAGAATATGAAAGATCTTAGCTGTCACGACTTCCACCAAAGCCGGTCCCTCTCCTTGTTCGGGCGGCGTTCGACGATCGACGTCACTGGCTTTCTAGCTACCGCCGATCCACTTTTCATTTTCCATTTGTTTTGTCTTTGTTTCACACACCTGTTTTCAATCCCACAATCACCTGTTCATTATTTAACCCTCTGTTCCCCTCATAGTTTTTGTGATTGTTTATTTTGTATTTTCGGTCTGTAATGGTGTACGTGGATTTGTTACTTTGTATATTTTACCTTTTGAGTAAAGTATGTTTGATTACTCATATCTGCGGCCCTGCGCCTGATTCTCTACACCAGCAACACCTAGGGTCATTACATTAGCCAAGAATGAATCAAGGATTCTAATATTTTATCTAGGCAAATAAGTTTAGAAATAGGTTGATCATTATTTTGGCCACAAGGGTCACCACTTTTGTGAAGGGGGAGTACATGGGCCGCCTTCCAAACCTTGGGGATAGTACAAGATATAATCGTCAGGTAAAAAATATGGGATAATGATTAAGTAATCAGAGGGGCAGAGAGCTGCAGCAAAAAATAGATCAAGTATATCAGCCCCAGTGGATTCTTTTTACATCAATCTTAAGCAAGGCATCTAGCACGTCACAGATAGTAAATTGCTGAACCGACCTACTAACCATAACGAAATGAAAAATGGCGGCCGACAGAGAGCGCTGCCGTGCTTCTAACTCTTAACCTCTTGGATCTCTAGGGGCGCTATTTCATTTTTGGATAAAAAACGTTCCCGTTTTAAGCGCGATATTTTGTCACGAAAAGATGCTTGACTATGCATATTGACAGTTTTTGAAAGAAAACACTCTGAAGTTTCAGAATCTGCAAAGATATTGTCTGTAAGTGCCCCAGAACTCATTCTACAGGCGAAACCAAGATGATGCGTCAAGCAGGAAATTAGAAGAATCTCTGAAGCTCTGTTTTCCATTGTCTCCTTATATGGCTGTGATTGCGCAAGGAATGAGCCTACACTTTCTGTCGTTCCCCCAAGGTGTTAGCAGCATTGTGACGTATTTGTAGGCATATCATTGGAAGATTGACCATAAGAGACTACATTTTCCAAGTGTCCGCATGGTGTCCTGCGTGGAATTCGGTGCGCAAACGCCAGCTGCTTGTACTTTTCCATTTGATTGAGGGGAGAAACCATGCTTCCACGAACGATATATCATTGAAGAGATATGTGAAAAACACCTTGAGGATTGATTCTAAACAACGTTTGCCATGTTTTCAGTCGATATTATGGAGTTAATTTGGAAAAAAGTTCGCGTTTTGAGGACTGAATTTTCGTTTTTTTTTTGGTAGCCAAATGTGATGCAGAAAACGGAGCTATTTCGAATTCACAAAGAATCTTTTTTGGAAAAACTGAGCATCTGCTATCTAACTGAGAGTCTCCTCATTGAAAACATCCGAAGTTCTTCAAAGGTAAATGATTTTATTTGAAGGCTTTTATGTTTTTGTTGAAATCTTGCGTGCTGGATGCTAACGCTAATGCTAACGCTAAATGCTACGCTAGCTAGCCACTTTTACACAAATGATTGTTTTCCTATGGTTGAGAAGCATATTTTGAAAATCTGAGATGACAGTGTTGTTTACAAAAGGCTAAGCTTGAGAGATGGCATATTTATTTCATTTCATTTGCGATTTTCATGAATAGTTAACGTTGCGTTATGGTAATGAGCTTAGGTCTGTAAATAGAATCCCGGATCCGGGTTTGGTAGACGCAACAGGTTAAGAAACGTTGCCCTATTTTGTATTTTAGGTGTTATTTCTTACATTATTAGCCCAGATTTTCCCGGGAAGAACTATTGGATATCAGAGTGGCGGTAACTCACCAGCACTATCAGCATTACGACCAGGAATACGACTTTCCAGAATAGGATCCTTTGTTCATACCCCTCAGGGCACTTTAACTGATTCTGGAGGCCGAACCAAAACAACGCCGGCGAAGGAAAGGTACTCGAGGAGTGGTCTTCTAGTCTGACTTAGGAGGCGCACACACCACCCACCGCTTCCAAGTATATTACTCACTAATGTTCTGTCTCTGGATAATACAAAATTCAAAAGGCACTTGCACATCTGAACAAAATAGATGATGAAGGCCGATACGTAAGCTTATTAAATATCAGTGATACTACCAAGAGCAGTGTGCGGTTTCCTTTTTTCCTTCAGTCTCTGGATAATACATTTGTTTCATGATTAACTTCTTATGGCTGCAGGGGCAGTATTGAATAGCTTGGATGAAAAGGTGCCCATTGTAAACAGCCAGCTCCTCAGTCTCAGTTGCTAATATATGCATATTATTAGTAGAATTGGATAGAAAACACTCTAAAGTTTCCAAAACTGTCAAAATATTGTCTGTGAGTATAACAGAACTGATATTGCAGGCGAAACCCTAAGGAAAATCAAACCAGGAAGTGGCTTCTATTTTGAAAACTTCATGTTCCATAGCCTCCCTTTGCTCCATTGAAAGGGATATCAACCAGATTCCTTTTCCTATCGCTTCCTCAAGGTGTCAACAGTCTTCAGACATAGTTTCAGGCTTTTATCTTGAAAAATGAGCCAGAAAGATAGCATCACGTCAGGTGGTCGCTTGAATTTTGCTCGCGCAACAGAGTTTGGACTACCATTGCCTTTCCCTCTCCTACTGATAAAGACATTTGCGGTTGATATATTATCGATTATATATTTTAAAAACAACCTAAGGATTGACTATAAAAAATGTTTGACTGATTTCTGTGGACATCACGGAAACTATTTGGAATTTGTCTGTGTTGTCGTGACCGCTCTTTCCTGTGGATTTCTGAACATAACGCGCCAAACAAACGGAGGTATTTTGGATATAAAAATAATCTTTATGGAACAAAAGGAACATTTTTTTTGTATTTGGGAGTCTCGTGAGTGAAAACATCCGAAGATCATCAAAGGTAAACAATTAATTTGATTGCTTTTCTGATTTTCGTGACCAAGCTACTTGATGCTAAGCGTACATAATGTTTTGTAGAGCGATCAATAAACTTACACAAACGCTTGGATTGCTTTCACTGTAAAGCATAATTTCAAAATCTGCCACTACAGGTGGATTAACAAAAGGCTAAGGTGTGTTTTCCTATATTGCACTTGTGATTTCATGAATATAAATATTTTTAGTCATATTCATTGAATGTGGCGCTATGCAATTCAGCGGTTGTTGATGAAAATTATCCCGTTAAAAAAGGTGTTAAAAATATATAGCGCCTACAGATATAGCGTCTACAGCATCTGCCTTGGCAGCAACAAATAAATGTGTATTCTGGTCTTCGGACACATCGACAACCAGAAGCTCAAATTTAAAAACATAAATATTTACAGATTGGGATACCATGAAATTAAAGTTGACATACAGCTGAAGTCGGAAGTTTACATACATCTTAGCCAAATACATTCAAACTCAGTTTTTCACAATTCCTGACATTTAATCCAACAAAAAATTCCCTGTTTTAGGTCAGTTGGAACCACCACTTTATTTTAAGAATGTGAAATGTCAGAATAATAGTAGAGATAATGATTTATTTAAGCTTTTATTTATTTCATCACATTCCCAGTGGGTCAGAAGTTTACATACACTCAATTAGTATTTGGTAGCATTGCCTTTAAATTGTTTAATTTGGGTCAAAGTTTTGTTTAGCCTTCCATAAGCTTCCCACAATAAGTTGGGTGAATGTTGTCCCATTCCTCCTGACAGAGCTGGTGTAACTGAGTCAGGTTTGTAAGCCTCCTTGATCGCACACGCTTTTTCAGTTCTGCCCACAAATTTGCTATGGGATTTAGGTCAGGGCTTTGTGATGGCAATACCTTGACTTTGTTGTCCTTAAGCCATTTTGCCACAACTTTAGAAGTATGTTTGGGGTCATTGTCCATTTGGAAGACCCACTTGCGACCAAGCTTTAACTTCCTGACTGATGTCTGGAGATGTTGCTTCAATATATCAATACAATTTTCCTTCTCATGATGCTATCTATTTTGTGATGTGCACCAGTCCATCCCACAGCAAAGCACCACCACAACATGATGCTGCCACCTCCATGCTTCACGGTTGGGATGGTGTTCTTCGGCTTACAATCCTCCCCCTTTTTCGTCCAAACATAACGATGGTCATTATGGCCAAACAGTTCTATATTTGTTTCATCAGACCAGAGGACATTTCTCCAAAAAGTATGATCTTTGTCCCTATGTGCAGTTGCAAATCGTAGTCTGGCTTTTTTATGGCGGTTTTGGAGCAGTGGCTTCTTCCTTGCTGAGCGGCCTTTCAGGTTATGTCGATATAGGACTCGTTTTACTATGGATATAGATATTTTTGTACCCGTTTCCTCCAGCATCTTCACAAGGTCCTTTGCTGTTGTTCTGGGATTGATTTGCACTTTCCGCACCAAAGTATGTTAATTTCTAGAAGACAGAACGCATCTCCTTCCTGAGTGGTATGGCGGCTGCGTGGTCCCATGGTGTTTATACTTGCGTACTATTGTGGACGTGGTACCTTCAGGCATTTGGGAATTGCTCCCAAAGATGAACCAGACTTGTGGAGGTCTACATTTTTTTCAGAGTTCTTGGCTGATTTCTTTTGATTTTCCCATGATGTCAAGCAAAGAGGCACTGAGTTTGAAGGTAGGCATTGAAATACATCCACAGGTACACCTCCAATTGACTCAAATTATGTCAATTAGCCTATCCGAAGCTTCTAAAGCCATCACATCATTTTTGGGAATTTTACAAGATGTTTAAAGGCACAGTCAACTTATTGTATTTAAACTTCTGACCCACTGGAATTGTGATATAGTGAATTATAAGTGAAATAATCTGTCTGTAAACAATTGTTGGAAAAATTACTTTTGTCATGCTCAAAGAAGATGTCCTAACCGACTTGCCAAAACTATAGTTTGTTAACAAGAAATTTGTGGAGTGGTTGAAAAACGAGTTCTAATGACTCCAACCTAAGTGTATGTAAACTTCTGACTTCAACTGTATATGGCCACTCCTCCCCCTTTCTGTAAAAGGAAAGTAAAAGGCCACTCCTCCCCCTTTCTGTCACATCTAAATACCTTGTAATCCTTTACTTCAATGTCTTTCTCAGAGACAGAACCATTTAACCATGTTTCTGAGAGAACCAGAATGTCAGGACATGAGTCCTGTACCCAAATGTAAATTGTGTAAAACATTTTTTACAGACCAGGCGGGAACTGGGAGAGCAGTGTAGGCAGAGCTCAGTCCACCCCGGATGAAGCTCCCACCAAAGGATTGGAGCAGCTGCAGGGGACCAGAGTGGAGCATTGGCAGCCACTCCTGTCCCCTGCAGCAGCTCCACTCCATTGGCCGGAGCTTCATTCGGGTGGACTGGGTGTGGAGAGGAGGCCTTTGTGTGGCTCCTGTTGCAAGGTTGAGGCTGCCGTTGGGGGAAGGAGTGTCCCATGCCTGTCCTGGGGATGTAAGTAGGGAGGGTAACCAAAACTGGCTTGGGAGGGAGGTTGTGGGGGGAATTGTGGAGAGTGGTGTGAAGGGCAGTGTGACTGGCGAAGCTCCAAAATCTTAGCATATGAGGGCTGCTGGCATGAATGATACATGGTGTGGACTATATCATGTGATGCACTACCCTCAACATAGTTTTTCCAGACTAGGGTAGTGGTCGGTGCTCTGTAGAACTGGGCTGATTGGAGCTTTGCTGTGATGGGCCAGGTCTGGCAGAGCTGAGGTGTGCCGGGTCTGGTAGAGCTGTGCTGTAATGGACCAGGTCTGGTTGTGCTGTGATGGGCCTAGTCTGGTACAGCTGTGCTGCGATGGGCAGGGTCAGGTAGAACTGTGCTGAGGCGGGCCGGGTCTGGTTGTGCTGTGCTGTGATGGGTCGGGCCTGGTTGAGCTGTGCTGAGGCTGGCCAGGTCTGGTAGAGCTGTGCTGAGGCGGACCAGGTCTGGTAGAGCTGTGCTGTGATGCAACGGGTCTGATTGAGCTGTGTTTAGGCAGGCCAGGTCTGTTGTCTCTCCGATGGCTGAAGGGTCTATTTGTCTCTTACCAGAGGCTGCCTCTGCATATGTGGTCTGGCAGTGAGGTTGAGGTATGGTCTGGTGTACCCTCCTGTTGGCCACTATTTGTCCTACCCCTAGAGTACAGTCCAGTGCTGTGAAGGGTTGTGTTGGGCTGAGATGAGCTGTGTCTGGCGCTGCTGGGTTGAGCTGGGCTGGTTCTGGAACCGCTGTGCTGAGTTGGGTTGGTCCTGGCACTGCTTGGCTGAGCTAGGTTGGTTCTGGCACTGCTGATCTGGTCACGGTCTATCGCAGCTGGGCTTGGACATGTTGGTAGGGGCTGGAGATGTCTATGTCGGGCTCAGCTGAGATGAGATTGGCCTCCTCCGTCTCCCTTGATAGGGAACTGGTGGGGCTCTGTTGCTGGCCTGGGATGATTGTGCATCTCTGTCTAACTTGGCATCTTTCAGGTTCTTGGCAAAGATTCTGACTCCCTCATGGTCCAGGTGTACATGGTCATACAAGTTCTCACATGTCAGGGTGTGGTGGTGATAGATGCTGACATTTAGTAGTGTGGAGCAGTGCATGGTGAATTTTTGGTTGACATTTTGAATCCTTTTCCAGGGGAGATCTTTCCTTGGTAGAAGGGTGAATATAATAATGTGTGTCCTTGGGAACAGGGTGTGTGATTTCTCTGCCACCTTTCTCACTTCCTCGGCCACTCTTTCTCCTTTTGTGCGCAGGTCACTGTCAGTAGTGGGACACCAGCATTTATCTGTTTGGTGTCTGGGAAATAGATTATTTTAGATACTTCTTTCATAACTGCAGTTTTGTAAGGTATCCTGGGTTGAACTGGATCCTGTCCCCTGTTCTCTGGAGGTGTGATCGGCTGAACATGGTCAGACTGCTGGGAGGTAGGCAAGGCAGGCTGGGTGGTTGGCAGGTCAAGGTAAGCTGTGGCAGGCTGGGAGGTTGGCAGGTCAAGGTGGACCCTAAGAGGCTGAGGGGCTAGTGAGGCAAATGGGTTGAAGGCTGTACTGGGCTCAGGAGTATCTGGGCTTCCACCAGGCTGATGCAGCTGCTCTGTTGGTGGCATGGTCAGAAGCTGCTGACGTAGGCCATTGGTCACCCTCTCTTTGCTGCAGCTCCACCTTTACCACAATCAGCTCCTCTTGGAGGGTGACAATGGACTGCGTCATTTGTTTAGTGTTCTGCCTTAACTGTTCTATTGAAGCTGATTGAAATGCCTCAACTCTTCCATCAGTGTCTGGACAGTGTCACACCCTTGTTGTTTGTTCTATCTGTATGAGTAACTGATAGATGCACACACACACTACATGTTAATGTATGTTAATTGTCTTTTGTCTTTAATGTCTTTTTGTTATGTGTCGGACCACAGTAAGACTAGCTGTCACCATTGGCATCGGCTAATGGGAATCCTAATAAAAAAATAAAACATTCCGTAATCTCCATTCTAATAGGGAGAGGCAGTTCTGGATTTGTTTCCCAGATAATGTTTATGTTGTGCACACAGCTGTTACAGGTGAGGGAGGGAGGGAGGGAGTGATGTACTGTGGGCCTCCTGTTTTGAAGGCCATGTTTTGGGAGTTACAGCCATTGTTAGTGGAGACAAGTCAGTTTTTACTTCATCATCCACTAGAGGTTTTATCATGTTGAACTCTTCTTCAAACAGCTCTAGACTGGCCTTGGATCATTACTGTTCAGTTATTGTTAGAAATAGTATGAATAAATAACAAAACAATATCCTCATTTTAAATAGAACTGTAACTAAGTAAACTTATACTCTGTTTTATTATATCTGAGTCACAATATGAGTTCATAAGAAGGGATTATGTGGCATGGACAAGGAGTAATTAAACATAACGAACACCATTCCAACTAGCCTGGGGAGGAATGGGTTAGGGTAGGGTCGTTAACCTATGGTTGAACCGACAAAACTTAGCTCTGGGGTGTTTTAGATAAGGCAGTGAGTGCATAAACTGTTGTTCGTGGTTACATGGCAGCGCGCTCTGAGAATAAATACTATTATCCATTTTTGATGATTGGTCTCCGTCTATTTTATGCAAATAAGAATCTTACAAATTCTCATAGACTAAGTGAATTAAATTAATGAAAACATATTGGAAATAATTAAATTATGTTAACAGTTTTATTTATATATATATTTATATATATATATATATATATATATATATATATATATATATATATATATATATATACAGTGCCTTGCGAAAGTATTCGGCCCCCTTGAACTTTGCGACCTTTTGCCACATTTCAGGCTTCAAACATAAAGATATAAAACTGTATTTTTTTGTGAAGAATCAACAACAAGTGGGACACAATCATGAAGTGGAACGACATTTATTGGATATTTCAAACTTTTTTAACAAATCAAAAACTGAAAAATTGGGCGTGCAAAATTATTCAGCCCCCTTAAGTTAATACTATTGGGGTTGTGTCCACATACAATTGTCTCATGGTCTTGTTTCCAGACATTTTAAGATGTTTGTTTGACTTGCGCAGGGGCTGCATGCCAAGCATTTGAACATTCAGTGAAAAACAGATTTGTTTGTATTTTTGTTGGATAAAGTCTGTTTTTAGGGTCACTGGGTGCTCTTTCAAAACCTTTGCGTTATATTGTTTCCTCCGTGCTTCACTGGCAATAGTTTCTGCATATTGGAATGCAAGGTTGATGAGTTTGGGTCTGTAAATGTATTCATCTTAGTTGATTACAGCTGGATACATGGATGTAAGTTTAAGTGATAATGCCCAATAAGCCAGTCTTTGGAGGATATATTGGCATGGGTGTTGTTAGGCCCTCGACTTCATCTCAGGCCGGCAAACCGTGCCAATATATCCTCCAAAAAACAGCTTCGAGGGTATTATCACTTTTATACAAAAGGTTACCAACATATTTAAATAATGATTGACAAATTTTCTTATAAAATCTTATTTTGATGAATTTATTCATACTATTTCCTCCTTCAACAAGATATAGTCCTGACACAAATCTAGGGTTGCTACCCAAGCCGGCTGGTCGTTCGTTGTACTGGTTCGGTTGCCAGAGACGCAGTCGTTCAGTTCTGTATCTATGGATGCAACCCCGTCGTTCGTTCTAAATGTTCCATTGCCATACTGGCTGGCAACGTTCTTATTCCTTGCTTTCTATCTAGCCAACTGTGGCTAAATTATAGTTACGCCAAACGTCAAAAAGAATAACAACAGTAGCTGCATTTACATTTGTTTAAACTAATGAGCTAATGAGGCGCGATTTCACCTGGCATAGAAAATGTGCTCTCTTGTCAGGACACTGTTGTTCAAAGGAGTTAGCCAACAACACAGTTAACACAATCACTTCAAACACTGAAGCAGTAAAGTCTGCAAACTAGCTGCACTACGCTTTGTGTTACCTGTTTTCAACTGACATTTCTTTGTATATATCCATAAAAATGATGCCAGCTGATTCATGATTTCGACTGGTCGAGAAACGCTGCCTGCCTGTCTTTCTCGTCCTGACTCCCGACACGTTCATTACTATGGGACCTAATCTAATTTGAGATCTAATTTGAATATTGAAACAATGTTGCAAATGTCGGAGAGACTAACAGCAAGGTTTATACAAATCTCTGCTGTTTAAAACAAAATGTTAGTCTAAAAGAAATTTGAGATGACATCTAGATGCTTTTTATAGTGGAGATCAAGTTTAGAATTGGCCTTGCTGGGCTGATCCGACAGTGGATTGCGCAGTCAGATTGACCAGAGTAAATTGTATTTTTAAAATCATAGATTTAGCTGGCGGTAACTTATGAAATCAACACTTTTTCACTTTTAACCAATCATCATTAGACCCACCCATTGTATAATGTATGTTACAGCTGGTTTGCACTTAGCTAGTTGTAGCTAGGAATTTTTTTATGTAAACAGAGCTTACCATGATTTTTGAACTTTGAACCTAGAATTTACCCAACGGATCTCAGTCGCCCACCCTCCAACCTTTCCTGATCCCACATGATTCACATACACACACACACACACACACACACACACACACACACACACACACACACACACACACACACACACACACACTAGAGGTCGACCGATTTTTCAAAGCCGATACCGATTACTGGAGGACCAAAAAAGCCGATACCAATTAATCGGCCAAATGTTTTATTTTTTTTGTAATATTGACAATTACAACAATACTGAATGAACACTTATTTTAACTTAATATAATACATCAATAAAATCAATTTAGCCTCAAGTAAATAATGAAACATGTTCAATTTGGTTTAAATAATGAAAAAACAAAGTGTTGGAGAAGAAAGTAAAAGTGCAATATGTGCTATGTAAGAAAACTAACTTTTCAGTTCCTTGCTCAGAACATGAGAACATATGAAAGCTGGTGGTTCCTTTTAACATGAGTCTTCAATATTCCCAGGTAAGAAGTTTTAGGTTGTAGCTATTATATGAATTATAGGACTATTTCCCTCTATACCATTTGTATTTCATTAACCTTTGACTATTGGATGTTCTTACAGGCACTTTAGTATTGCCAGTGTAACAGTATAGGTTCCGTCACTCTAGTTAGCACGCGCTAACTAGCTAGCCATTTCACTTCGGTTACACCATCCTCATCTCGGGAGTTGATAGGCTTGAAGTCATAAACAGCGCAATGCTTGACACACAACAAAGAGCTGCTGGCAAAACGCACGAAAGTGCTGTTTAAATGAATGTTTACGCGCCTGCTTCTGTCTACCACCGCTCAGTCCGATGCTTGTATGCTCAGTCAGATTTTATGCAACGCAGGACACGCTAGATAATATCTAGTAATATCATCAACCATATGTAGTTAACTAGTGATTATGATTGATAGTTTTTTATAAGATAAGTTTGATGCTAGCTAGCAACTTACCTTGGCTTACTGCATTCGCGTAACAGGCAGTCAGTCTCCTTGTGGAGTGCAACGAGAGAGAGGCAGGTCGTTATTGCGTTGGACTGGTTAACTGTAAGGTTGCAAGATTGGATCCACCGAGCTGACAAGGTGAAAATCTGTCGTTCTGCCAATGAACAAGGCAGTTAACCCACCGTTCCTAGGCCGTCATTGAAAATAAGAATGTGTTCTTAACTGACTTGCCTAGTTAAATAACGTTTATTTATTTTTTTATTTTTTTATCAGCAAATCGGCGACCAAAAATACCGATTTCCGATTGTTGTGAAAATTTGAAATCGGCCCTAATTAATCGGCCATTCCGATTAATCGGTCGACCTTTAACACACACACACACACACACACACACACACACACACACACACACACACACACACACACACACACACACACCAGCTGATGAGTGTGTCAGTGTGCAACATCTGACACTCTCTGTATGAGGACAGATGGGAGAGAACCATCATCAGGACAACACAGACTACTTCTGCCTTCTCCAACTGACACGACTGGAGGGAATGTGCTTTTCAAGTAACAACGATCTGGTTTGGTTTGCCAGAGTCAATTCTTTGTTTTAATTGCTGATATTAAAAACATTTTATTTCACCTTTATTTAACCAGGTAGGCCAGTTGAGAGCAAGTTCTCATTTACAACTGCGACCTGGCCAAGATAAAGAAAAGCAGTACGACAAAAACAACAACACAGAGTTACACATAAACAAATGTACGGTCAATAACACAATAGAAAAATCTATGTACAGTGTGTGCAAATGTAGAAGAGTAGGGCAATAAATAGGCCATTGAGGCTAAATAATTATTAATTACAATAAATAAATGCTATTTACAGATTGGCTGTGTTACAGGTACAGTGATCGGTAAGCTTTTCTGACAGCTGATGCTTAAAGTTAGAGAGGGAGATATAAGACTCCAGCTTCAGATATTTTTGCAATTCGTTCCAGTCATTGGCAGCAGAAAACTGGAAGGAATGGCGGCCAAAGGAAGTGTTGGCTTTGGGGATGACCAGTAAAATATACCTGTTGGAGCTGCAGTTTGATTAGTTGGAGTCAGTTTTATGATTTAATTTATTTGGTTCTTATTGCTTCACTACTGTCTGGAACTTTAAGTCTGTGTTTGCTCTGGTGCTTTGAAAGACACAAAGAAGTAAAACGTATATAAATTCTGCAATTTGAATAATACAATTCCAATGTCATACAATACCTTGATCAGTCTCTCTATGTATATCCAGGCTGGTGGTACTGGAAAGTGGGTGTTAGGAGTGAATAAGATCTAGTATGAAGTCTGGTGGGGTTAGTGAAGCTAGTGGAAGCCTGTCCCTGAGAATCAAAAATGTATGTCCTCTTAGCCTTCCTCCAGCCATGCAGGGTAGTCTGGGTAATTATTTATGCATGTTTCTCAATCCCACACCTCGCCACACTAGTTTGACCCCGACAGGGGATGCCTGATTCCTCCCTCCCAGGCTCCCCCTCTACCCCCTCACCATCCCCCAATCCCCTGGCCCCTGACCCCCCCTAGAACTCACTGCCTGCCACTGGCCTGAAGAAAAACTGTCAAGTAGAGCCTCCGTGTGTGGCAAAAGTTAGGAGATATCTAATCAATGGAAGATGGAATTAAAATGACGGAATTTAAAGGAGAAGGATAGGCTACAACGACCACGAGCCAACAGGTAGGTTGCTAATTAATATTCTAAATGGAGTTGTATTTGTAACTGTAGGATGAAAAAGCGAATGCACTGCAGCCTAGCTAGCTAACGTTAGCTTAACTAGCTTCTCCCAGTTTGATGCAGTCAAGACAGGTACTATGTAATCATATTTTATGATAAATAACCTAGCTATGGCAGCTATTAGTCTACTATAGTTTGAGTCGTTTCTCCCTCCCTCCTTCCTGCTCCCTGTGTCACTCACTCACAGTACAGCCCCTCCCCCGCCTGCTAGAGCTGCACCTCTCACCTTTCTCCCTCCTCTCGCACTTGATCACTTCCAGATAATAAAGTAGCTTAAATAATTACTTTTCTGCTGCTTCACTCGGATCGGTCCGGGTCTGGATTCAACCAGGTCTATACAGAACGGGTCTAGTTGTCCTTGGTCTGTTCGGAACAGGTCTCTAAATTTAAAAAACATGATGCATATCGGGTCTAGGTGGGAAAGCCCAAGGTTTGTTTTGGAACAGGTCCAACTTTTTGGGCCCATGAAGATCTCTACTGTCAAGTTCTAGCCCTGACCCCCCCTTTCTCAACTCTCCAAACCTCCTGTGCACTTGCTTTTCCTTGACCTGTTCTCACACTTCTTCCCTTCTATCTTGTTCGTTACCTTTCCCTTACTTATCAGCTTCGCTTTCCTACACTCGCCTCGTCCTTTTCAGCCATCTCCCTCAGTCACATAGAGATATCACAGATCTTTGACAAAATCTGCACATTGGCTAAAGAAGTGAGTTTCTGATAAAAAATAAAAAAAATGTTAATGAAAAACTACAGTAAATACTACAATATACTAGTCTGCAAAAACACTACATTAATTACTAAAGTATATACTACAGTTTTATTTTACTAGATTATTTATGATATAGTTAACTGTAAATACTACAGTATATACTACAGTAATGTTCACAAAAACACTACAGTGAATTTTTTTACATTTTATATGGGGGACTTCAGTACAGATGAAACCACATTGGAGGCTGAGGTGGACAAACTGTCCCACTAGTTTGTTAAGGCTCCAGTGTGGGTAAATGGCAAATCATGCTGGATGTGCAGCAGAATTGATTGGGTATCAGTGTGCATGTATGTGTCTGTGTATGTCTGTGTGTGAGAGAGAAAGAAAGAGAGAGTGGTTTGGAGAGCAAGAGGGAACGAGAGAGAGAGAGAGAGAGAGAGAGTGTGTGTGTGTGTATGAATGTGTGTAGCAGACCGTGACAGAACATGGTGTGCCTCTGCTAGCCAAACTTATCTCCAAGATGTACTGCAAGCTGAAACTGGTGTACGGAAAAGGAAGGGGAGATCGAGAGAGAGGGAAAAGGAAGATGGGGAGAGAGAAAGCAAAGCGAGAGAGGAGAGAGAGGGAAAAGGAAGATGGGGAGAGAGAAAGCAAAGCGAGAGAGGAGAGAGAGGGAAAGGGAAGATGGGGAGAGAGAAAGCAAAGTGAGAGGGAAAAGGAAGATGGGGAGAGAGAAAGCAAAGCGAGAGAGGAGAGAGAGGGAAAGGGAAGATGGGGAGAGAGAAAGCAAAGTGAGAGAGAAGGAGAGAGAGGGAAAAGGAAGATGGGGAGAGAGAAAGCAAAACGAGAGAGAAGGAGAGAGAGGGAAAAGGAAGATGGGGAGAGCGAAAGCAAAGCGAGAGAGGAGAGAGAGGGAAAAGGAAGATGGGGAGAGAGAAAGCAAAGCGAGAGAGGAGAGAGAGGGAAAGGGAAGATGGGGAGAGAGAAAGCAAAGTGAGAGGGAAAAGGAAGATGGGGAGAGAGAAAGCAAAGCGAGAGAGGAGAGAGAGGGAAAGGGAAGATGGGGAGAGAGAAAGCAAAGCGAGAGAGGAGAGAGAGTGGAAGGGAAGATGGGGAGAGAGAAAGCAAAGTGAGAGAGAAGGAGAGAGAGGGAAAAGGAAGATGGGGAGAGCGAAAGCAAAGCGAGAGAGAAGGAGAGAGGGGGAAAAGGAAGATGGGGAGAGAGAAAGCAAAGCGAGAGAGAAGGAGAGAGAGGGAAAAGGAAGATGGGGAGAGAGAAAGCAAAGCGAGAGAGAAGGAGAGCGAGGGAAAAGGAAGATGGGGAGAGAGAAAGCAAAGCGAGAGAGAAGGAGAGAGAGGGAAAAGGAAGATGGGGAGAGAGAAAGCAAAGCGAGAGAGAAGGAGAGAGAGAGAGAGTGCTGCAGCAAGATACAGAGCCCAGCTGGTACACCCAATTTACTCTCATTTGCTGTGAAATTAATTGGCAAACTTGTTTCGATCTTTTCACAAGAGAGAGAGCGAAAGAGAGAGAGAGCGAGGAAAACGGAACACAAGGATGATTCTGGGCTTGGCGCTGGAGAGAGTGAACCAGCCATCCATACACACTGGACACAGTCTCTGAGAGGAGGTATTCATTATGTGTGGGTAATCAACATAATAATGTCATAGATCAGCTGACATTGAGGAAGTTAAGACACTGCAGTGCTCCACAGGCAGCCTTTAAAAAGCCAGGTGGTAATTTAAAGGTTGGTTTAGAGTCACAGCCAATAATGTGAGAACCCTGGAAACACTGCAGGTGTACAGTGCTGTGTCAGGCCTTTGGGATAGGGCCAGGTGCTGTGTGTGTTTGAATGTATGTGTGTGTCCCCTATCTATACCTTTAGAATACACATGGCTCTGATTACCCAGGGGTCTCTCTCTCTCTCTCGCTCTCTCTCTCTTGCTCTCTCATACAGGTGGAAGGGCAGCTCTTAACTGACTGCGTATACACAGAATTCTTAAGAGAGAGGGACAGTTTGTATAGTTCCCCACTGTACCTAATGATCTGTTACAAGAAGTGGTCAGGGTTGCAGGCTGAGAAGGTGGTGAGTGAATGTATGTGTGTGAAAATGTGTGTGTGTCTGTCCAGCACCTGATGCTCTGCTGCATGAAGCGGTCAGGGTCGCTGGCTGAGAAGGTGGTGAGAGAGGTGCCAGCAGGAACACCCTCCTCAAAGCGGATGGATTTGGGGTTGGTGGGGAAGAAGGGCGGTTCGTTGATGTCTACCACAGAGATGGTGACCCCGGATGTGGACTGGAGGGACGACTGGATCCCACTGGCCAGCGGAGCCTGGTTATTGACCACCACCGTCAGCATGAAGGCCCTGTTCTGCTCAAAGTCCACCGGCTGGAGAGGGAGTTGGGGGAGAGAGAGGAGGGGTGAGAGGAAGAGGCAGATAATTAGGGAAGGATTAGTAATCTCATACTCCATCAAATGGCATGTTAAGAGCAATCACACATGACTGACAGAAGAAGTCTAGATAAAAAATATAAAATAGGTATGATACAAAAAGAAGATGAGAGAGAGATAATAAGAGAACACTAATAAGGGGTGTAGTCAAATAAAATGAGAAAAAGAAACAAAGCCTACACCAGGCCTGGGAAAAGGCCGGCCCGACTTGATTCAATACGGCCTGTGGAATCATGTTCAGATCATGTAAAGAATTTGCAATAGTAAAGTTTTGAAACACGTATTTGTTATTCAAATTAAAAGCCCAATGAATACTTTCCTTTGTGTAATGATTTAACTCCCACCGCTTGTGGGACATTTATTTTGAATTCACGTATAAATGACAACTGCACGAGGACAGACAGTGACTGATAGGCTGACAAACAAGTCACATTTACAAATAGTAGCTCGCTGGAAATTGCACAAAAATGTGTTTTTCAAAGAAGAGGAAAGTAGACAATGAATGTAGGGTGTTCCAGCAAGAGTGGACATCAACATAGTTCTTTATTGAGGTATCAGGGAAAGCTTAGTGAGCAAAGAGAGCATCGCTGTCTTGAAAGACTACAACGTGTCCAGCCTCTTCCAGACGAAGCATGCAGAGAAATATAGGAATATGTCTTCTGAGCAGAGGGCAAGTGCATCGAAAGAGTTGCTTTCTCAGTTGCAAAAGCAGCAAGGACTTTTCACAAAACTGCATTCAGCAAATGACGGAATTGCGAGAGCTAGTTATGTACTGTCCCACAAAAGTGCTAAACACAGCAAGCCAATCGCTGACGGCAAATTCATTAAATAATGTTTAATTGACTCTGCAGCAATACTTTGCCCTGACAACAAAGAGTTGTTCGAAAATGTTTCCAGCAGTGATGCACGTGACACAGCGCAGTTGTTGATATTCTTACAAGGAATAACCACAGATTTTGAAATTACAGAGGTGCTTGCTTCAGTGCAGTCAATGAAGAGCACAACCACAGAGAAATATTTATTGGAGGAGGTTAATAAGTGTGTGGCAAGGCTGGGACTGAGTTTTGAAAAGTTTTCCAGTGTGACCACTGATGGGTGCCCAAACTTGACAGGAAAAACGTTGTCCTTTTGAAAAGGATACAAGATCAAGTAGCTGAGCTGAACCCAGATCAAAAATTATTTTCCTACATTGCATTATTCGTCAGGAGGTGCTCTGTAAGTGTGTTCTGAAAATGAGCCATGGTGTGGATACAGTCACTAAAGTGGTAAACTTCATAAGAGAAAAATGTTTAAACCACAGGCAGTTTGTCTCACTGTCGGAAGAGACAGTTGGGTCATGCAGATCACCCCTACCACACAAACGTGAGATGGCTGAGTTTGGGGAAGGTGCTTACAAGGGTGTGGGACCTGAAGTCAGAGATGAATGAGGTTTTGCAAATGAAAGGAAAATGTGTATTTCCCTCAATGGCAAGATAAAGAATGGTTGGCTGATTTTTGCCTTCACCGTGGACATCTTGGCCCTCATGAATGAACTGCATTCCAAACTACAAGGGAAGGGCCTTTTTGCACATCAGATGTAGAGCCTTGTCAAAGCCTTCAAGGGAAAATTACTCCTCCTGACCCGACAAGTAGAAGTCAACAACCTCACCCACCTTCCAACACTACTAGTGTGTTCTCTATCAGATGATTAGCGGGAGAAGTATACATCACTGCTGCGTGCTTTGAACAATGAGTTTTCTCGTCGTTTTGAGGATTTCAAAGTGTTGAATGACATGCTGTTGGGTTTCCTCTCCTATCAACTTCAATGTGGATAACGCTCCCACTGACCTGCAACTAGAGCAACTTCAGTCTGATGCAGTGATTGGAGAACTATATTTAAACAATGTCGCTGACGCGGTTCTATGCATCTCTCGATGAACAAAACTTCCCAAAGATTAGGAGTCATGCTCAGAAGATGTTTGTACTGTTTGGGTCAACCTATGTATGTGAACATACATTTTCAGTGATGAAATATACCAAGTCAAGGCACAGATCATCTCTTGCTGACTCTCACCTCTCAGCAATCCTGCTCATAGCGACGTCAGAAACTATGCCTGACTTCACTGCTCTAGTCAAAGCCCATCAGAGACTTCACTCATCACACTGATTGAGTAGTTTAAATGTAATGTTGAGCTCTCTCTCTTTGTGTTATTGTGCATACCTGTTAACAAGAGTTATGTCCGTAGTGCTGAATGCAAAGTGTACTTTTCCCTCTGTGTAGTTCATTGCATGTTTAATAATGAAAATACTATTCTATTATTTTCATTTAATAATGAAAATAATAGAACATGGATCTTGTTTATTTCTGTGCATGTTAAAAAAGTAAAATAGGTAGCATTTCTGGATGTGATTTACAGTAGATATATCTGTCAACACAGTCATACACATGATTAAAAATCCTACAATATGATTCTGGCCCATGATGGCAAAAATATATTATAATGTGGCCCACCATGGAAAATAATTGCCCATGCCTGCCCTACACTATGGTTAGAAGAAATAGATGGGAGAGAAATAACAAGAGAGAGATCAAACTCACAGTGATATCTAACCCCCCCCCATTCCCAGAACACTTAAACATTCTCCTCCAGTTCCTCTGTCCCTCTATCCTCCACCTGCAGCTCTTGAGAGAGAGAGCGAGAGCAGAGCTGAGCCCTATTGACGATAAAGGAAGTAATGAACAGCCCTGGTGCTGAGCAGCGCTAGCTCTGCGCTAGATAGGATGAATTGGAACAGCGTTATCGCTAAACTTAGAGGGACCTCTGCACCCCTACCTGTAATTACCCTGCTAACACTGAGTGAGTTAGGCAGGCCTTAAACAATTCATGGACCGGCTGCCGTTGGGGCTGGCGCTCCCTGTTAAATTCACACTGGGTAAACTCCCCTCCCCTCACCGTGTGTGTATGAGTGCGTGAGTGGGTATGTGTGTGTGTGTGTGTGTGTGTGCGTACGTGCTCATGTGTGTGTGTGTTGGCTAGCTCCAGCCACCTACAAGGCGGTCTGCCGTGTGAGCCTAAAACAAAGTGACAGCTCTGGGCTGGCTTAATGACAACAACACAATTAGATTCAGGTAACCTCCAGAAACACACACAACAAATATGTTAGGTATTGCATGCTGCTGGCTGGCTCTGAGTACAGTTAGCGATCCAGTTGATGATTAGCACCCGGAGGCTGGTGTCTGCTGGTGACAGTAATGATTTGGAGCACATCTGTGTGTTGCTTCGCCTTAGTGTTCGTGTTAACGGACGCGGTAGGCGACGATATAAAAGCATTCATAATAAAGCAGCCAGAGTGATGAGGGGATTGGATCTGACAGATGCTATCGTGGTGTGTGCGTGCGTGCCTGCATGTACTGATAATGAGAAGAGGAGGCTGGTGTTGATGTGCCCTGTCTGTCTGTCTGTCTGTCTGTCTGTCTGTCTGTCTGTCTGTCTGTGTGTGTGTGTGTGGAGTGAACCAGTGATGTACTGGGGCCCTATCAGAAGGCTGAACGTGCTTGGAGCTCTTTGATCCATAGCCAGTGGTGCAGTGCTCCCTCTCCACCTCCCCTCTTTTCTTTTTGTCCTCTCTGACTGCTCTTCCTCCTCTCTCTATCGAACCGCTTCCCTTCCCCAGCTCCCTCTGCTCCTCCCTTC
Organism: Oncorhynchus clarkii lewisi; assembly: GCF_045791955.1. Taxonomy (NCBI): domain Eukaryota; kingdom Metazoa; phylum Chordata; class Actinopteri; order Salmoniformes; family Salmonidae; genus Oncorhynchus; species Oncorhynchus clarkii. The sequence goes on along the minus strand of NC_092162.1, from coordinate 56,225,295 downwards.
CCTTCCCTTCCTTCTCCATCCTCCTCCTATCACCTTATCCTCCCCTTCTCATTTCCTTTCCTCTCTCTGGCATGTAGTCACCCCTGTCATTTCCTATGCTCATCACACACTTCAATTTACATATCCTAATGACTTAAAGACGAATGTGTGTGTGGATGTTTGTGGATGTTTGTGTGGGTAAGTACACGCGTATGTGTGTGCATGTTTGTCTGTATGTGTTTGTGTGATGCCTCTGTTTTAATCCAGGATTTAAAATGTATGCGTATTGGTTCCCTAGACAGTTCTCTAATTGTGCAGGTTAAGACCTCAGTCCATGTTTATAGAGCAGCCATGGTCCCAGGTGGGCCGTCTCAGTAAACTTGTGAGAGATGTCAGTGTGTTCTGCTGATGTGCCTCCACTAGCTGCCAGAGAGGCCTCCTCTGTAAATAGATACTACATCAATTCAGATGTTTCCCTGCTACCTACGCGTTACAGTTTTTCTGATGTGAAACCGATTAGAGTTGGTAGCCATTCTGGCTTTGGTGCCCAGAGAGACTCAAAGCCTATTCCACAGACAGTGGAAAAGGCAGAGGAAAACCACTGGCTCTGCAGGGGTAGCTCATAACACTAGTCAAATATACACACCATATACACACTATACCTGTGCACACGCACACACACACAAACACCTATGGCTAAAACTAGAGCCCCTTAGAGGCCCTTACAAGACACAACTGTGTTGCTGATGCACCCATTTATCACAGGTGCATAAAAACCACACAATTGTAATTGACAAATCAATATAACATTTTCTGCAATGGTCTCAGTAGCCATTTTGTGTGTGTGTGTGTGTGTGTGTGTGTGTGCATGGCCATGTGCCTGTGAAAGACCTGATGTCCTGCTATCCTATCCCTTATGTAGGCTATGATAGGCTGGTGGTCAGGTAACCCCCTATAGCTGGAGCTTACACTCAGTGGCTTATACATTGAGTGTACAAAACACTAAGGACACCTGACAGACATAGACATACCAGGTGAATCCAGGTGAAAGCTATGATCCCTTATAGATGTCAATTGTTAAAACCACTTCAATCAGTGTAGATGAAGGGGAGGAGACAGGTTAAAGAAGGATTTTTAAGCCTTGAGACAATTGAGACATGGATTGTGTATGTGTGCCATTCAGAGGGTGAATGGGTAAGAAAAAATATTTAAGTGCCTTTGAACAGGGTATGGTAGTAGGTGCCAGTGTGACAAAGTGAAAATGTAGTTTCCATCAACCTTGCTCGCATTCCGCGCAATGCAGATATCAAAGAACACCGCAGTTCGCGGGCAGAGTAGTGGGTGAAACCATTCACTTCAGAAAAAGGTGTGATATAAATACAGTTTCCTTTCATTATGTGTTGTCGAATTCATCCAAATATTTGAGGCCATACTAGTAAGGTTGGCAATATGAGAGGTCTTCAGACAGATTTTTGTATTATTTTCCTTGAAAGAACTAGTGGAATTTTGAGATCTTCTCTATTTGGAAAGTTGGTCTACCTGTTCTTTAGTTTGAGTGATATATTCTGAGAGAAGGTTCATGTAACTGTATAACACAATAGTGGAAAACTGGTTCATATATCCCAAAGTCAATAGCAAATGTGACTATGTATATATTTATGTCACCATTAATGTATTTAAAGCCTATTCCGGCAAGTTATCCAAGTATTTGCTGGCTTGGCTAGCCATGCTAACTAGCACTATAACATGCTGACCAAGCCGGACGTGCACCTGTATGCGCATTTTGATTTTGTACCCCCACACCAGACACGATCAGGACACGCCGGTTAACATATCAAGACAAACTCTGAACCAATTATATTAATTTGAGGACAGGTTGAAAAGCATTAAACATTTATGGCAATTTAGCTAGCTAGCTTGCTGTTGCTAGCTAATTTGTCCTGGGATATAAACATTGGGTCGTTATTTTACGTGAAATGCACACGGTCCTTTACAATTAATCCACAGGTAAAACAAATTCCTTTCTCATCCTCTCTCCTCCTTCCTCAGGCTTCCTTAGTTTTTTTTTACTTCTTTGAACTTTATATGGCGGTTGGAAACCAACTTCACCGTGCATTACTACAACCAACTGGAGTGTGGACGTCAGTTCATCTTTCAATCACCCACGTGGTTATATGGTCCTAAACACCATTGAGGAGATGGGATAGGCCAAACTTGCAGCGCGTTGAGCGTCACAAATATAACCTATTTATATTTTAGCACCTGGCCACGCAGATGCTTGCGAGCAGTGTGGTTGCAATGATTGAATAACATGTATGTGTACATTTTTTGTTTGCACGTGCTGTGAGCGTTGTGGTCAGCATGTAAGTCAGTGCACTGTAATGTCACACTCTATTGCTAGCAGGTGATTTATTGAAATATGAAGTGAATGTTTTTTCATACTACATATAAAAAGGGTTGTACTTGTGACTGTATTTATGGATTGATGTCAGTGCCAATAACTGGAACGAATTGCAAAAATCGCTGAAGTTGGAGACTTATATCTCCCTCACTAACTTTAAGCATCAGCTATCTGAGCAGCTTACCGATCCCTGCAGCTGTACACATCCCATCTGTAAATAGCCCATCCAAGTACCTACCTCATCCCCATATTGTTTTTATTGACTTTTTTTGCTCTTTTGCACACCAGTATGTCTACTTGCACATCATCATCTGCACATCTATCACTCCAGTGTTCATTTGCTAAATTGTAATTACTTCGCTACTATGGCCTATTTATTGCCTTACCTCCTTACTCCATTTGCACACACTGTATATAAACTTTTTCTATTATGTTATTGACTGTATGTTTGTTTATTCCATGTGTAACTCTGTGTTGTTGTTTGTGTCGCACTGCTTTGCTTTATCTTGGCCAGGTCGCAGTTGTAAATGAGAACTTGTTCTCAACCGGCCTACCTGCAAAAATAAAAGGTGAAATAAATAAATAAATACAAATTAAATCACATTGAGGGCATTACTTTTGCTCCTATCTAAAATCTATATTGTGTCTCACCTAACCAGTGAATGTGTGGCTGTGACCATCCTGTCAATGCCTGTCATCACTGTTTGATATCTTTTGCTGCAGATAAAAACCAAGTCAACCTGAAGTGTGGGTGTCCGGGTGGCTATATACAGTTGGTTACACCAGGCGCACAAGTTTGTGTCAAGAACCGCAACGCTGCTGGATTGTTCTCGCTCAACAGTCTCCCATGTGTATTAAGAATGGTTCACCACCCAAAGGACATCCAGCCAACATAACACAACTGTGGGAAGCATTGGAGTCAACATGTGCCAGCATCCCTGTGGAACGCTTTCAACACCTTGTAAGGTCCATGCCCCAGCAATTTGAGGCTGTTCTGAGGGCAAAAAGCAGGGGGATGTGCAACTCAATATTAGAAAGGTGTCCTTAATGTTTTATACACTCAGTGTAGATCTGACATGCAACACATAATTGATGAATGGGATAACAACACTGTCTGTACTACATCAACCTCAACCTTGAAGACATATGTTTTTAAAATAGATATGATAAGTTCTAGGTGAGAACTGGAGAATATCAGTGTTGCATACACCAAGAAAGTGTCTAATTTCACCATTCTGGTAAAAAAAATTGTAAATTGCTGAGGTGTGGTCACTTTCGAGGGCTCAAGCTCTTCTTGTTTCTTCTTTTATATTTTAGTTCATTTATTATTGTACTGTGAGACACTTACTGCACTGCTGGAACTAGAAACATAAGCATTTCACTGTACCTGCATTAACATCTGCTAATCTGTGGATGCGACAAAAAAACTTTAATTAGATATGTCTTGGTTGGTCGCAGGGCCTTACCTTCACCACAGTAACCATGCCGTCATTGGTGTGTGGGTCGGTGATGATGGTGAAGTGACCTATGGGGTCACCGCTGATGATCCTGTATACAGCGTTCCAGTTGGGCGAGCGTGGCTGGTCGCGGTCAATCACGGTCAGGTTGGCAACCGCAACATTAATCCGGTTCTCTGGAACCTCCCCCGAAAACTGGGAGGGGAAAGAAAAAGGGAGAGAGAGATTAGAGGAAGTTAGAGGAAATCTTCTCCTTTGTAGGCAGTCAAATGGCTTAGTTATCATGTCACTCCACAAACTACTCCAGAGCATTAAACTAACTAAACACCCTACTGTCCTCTGCCTCCACGTTCTGTCTTGTTCTGAATAATTTTCTTGTTGCGCCCTCCTACTCCCATCTTTGGTGAGAACAGAGTATTCTTCCTTTCTGTTCTTCTGAGAAACTGAGGGAGCGAGAGAGAGAGCAAGGGATGGAGGGAGAGAAAATGCCTGATTTTGGGAAGGCTCAAGCAGCAGTGTGCATGTGTTTGTGCCTCTTTCTGAGTGGGTTTTAGAGGTTCTCTCACAGCAGAAACGTGCTCTGTCCTGATAAGACCACACAGCAGAAGAGTGAGCTGCTGCCTGTCATGCATCTGTCTGTAATGGTTGGAAACTGATCACAGCTCTACAGCCGTTACAAGGTCAGGGGACTCTCTCTGTATGCCTGGACCGTACACAATAACAACATTAGCCCCCTTACCTACCCCTGACCCCCCAAATACCCCCTACCAAACTTACCTCCGCCCCTATCCACCCCATCACCAGCACTAGCAGTGGTTTCACGTCTTTCTTCATCTCGTCATAGCAACAGGCGTGTAGTACAGCTATAGCGCCGCCACACAGAGTCACCGTGTCGTCATGGGTAACAGGCATGGAGGAGCCGTTGAGCCTCTTATGGTGAGTGTGGGATATCAAAGAGTAAAGCCACGGCCTAAACACTCCCAACAGACCCTAATACCCTGCCATGCCCTCACAGAGACACAAAGAGACACAGAGACCCAGCACACAGACACAGGCAGATTAGGGAGCTGTGGCAAGAGGGTTTTCTATAGAGAACCAATGACATTCTTAAGGAAACAGAGGAGTGGTCCTGTTGGTCTGCTAGGATTGAATAAAGAGGCAGTGTGTGTGTGCACACTCTTAACTAAGTCTGCTTTGCCGCTGCTATCGGCTAGGCCAGAGTTTACTCCATACTAATTTGAGAAAATGTAACCACACTAAGGCAGGGGGTGTACGGGAGGAAGGGGGAGATGTAGTGTAGGCAGGGGGAGGTGTAGTGGAGGCAGGGGGAGGTGTAGTGGAGGCAGGGGGAGGTGTAGTGGAGGCAGGGGGAGGTGTAGTGGAGGCAGGGGGAGGTGTAGTTAGGCAGGGGGAGGTGTAGTGGAGGCAGGGGGAGGTGTAGGGGAGGCAGGGGGAGGTGTAGTGGAGGCAGGGGGAGGTGTAGTGGAGGCAGGGGGAGGTGTAGGGGAGGCAGGGGGAGGTGTAGTGGAAGCAGGGGGAGGTGTAGTGGAGGCAGGGGGAGGTGTAGTGGAGGCAGGGGGAGATGTAGTGGAGGCAGGGGGTGTACGGGAGGCAGGGGGAGGTGTAGTGGAGGCAGGGGGAGGTGTAGTTAGGCAGGGGGAGGTGTAGTGGAGGCAGGGGGAGGTGTAGGGGAGGCAGGGGGAGGTGTAGTGGAGGCAGGTGGAGGTGTAGTGGAGGCAGGGGGAGGTGCAGTGGAGGCAGGGGGAGGTATAGTGGAGGAAGGGGGAGGTGTAGTGGAGGCAGGGGGAGGTGTAGGGGAAGGCTGGGGGAGGAGTAGGGGGAGGTGTAGGGAGAGGTAAGGGGAGGTGTAGGGGGAGGCGGGGAGAGGCAGAGGGAGAGAGGGGGGTGACAGGGTGATGCCCAGGTGATGCCCAGTAAGGATGAGGCAGGAGAACAAGATGCAGGCAAAGCTGGTGTTCCTACTGACTGGGGTTATTCCTCACTACTAAGCATGGGATACACACACTCATGCATGCACGCACACAAACACATCTACTTTTTTCTAAAACTCACAGAAAGAAACTACACACCAATACAGACACACATAAGCTGTGTTCGAATACCCATACTAACGTACTGTATACCACATACTTATTAATGAGTATATACTACATACTATAAGTTAATTTTAGTATACTGTAAACGAACGGTATCCTTTCAGTTTATGGAACTAGCGCTACACCTGTCTCCTGGAAGTTGATGCTGTTGCTATGTAACTTCTGGCTAGCTTGTTAGCATAACAAATGACTAGCTAGACATCTTATGACTTCATTAACAATGTCCATTGAGAATGCACAATGACCATCTCACTTAGCTATGCTAAGAATTACGTGAATAATCAGTCAATAAACTCTGGGTAGTTAGTTAGATAGCATATAGTTAATATACTGGCAAGCTCGATGTATTAGTAGCCAACTAATGTTATGTAGCTAGCTAACATACCGGTAAATACTGCTGTAATGATATGCTATGCGGTTCGTAAGGATAGCGTAGCTAACAAATTGTCAGCCAACATAACGTATAACGTAACTTATTTGAAAAGTAATTACTTTATTACATTGCTCAACATTTTCTTAACATTTGTCATAATTAGTTAAAGCAATGAATTTGTATCTGCTCTCATTGGACTTGGCAGCATATTTTCCACCATTTTCTTCAAATCTGAAAGCGTTGTGAAGCCACTCCCATTTTCTGAAGAATTGCATCATGGGCCCTTAAAGTACGGAAATAGTGTCCACTGCTTGTATACTTCGTATTTTGGGCGAATGTAGTTCGACATCCGGAAACTTTTGGCATACTAACTATATCCATACTATGACCAATAAACATACTACATACTCAATTTACGTCACAAATAGTATGATCAGTGCGGATAGTATGAGTATTCGAACACAGCAATACTCTATTACAGATAATCACACAAACAGACAAACACATCCACTTTGAAACACACACAAACCCCACCCACAGCCTGTCTGCCCACCTTGAAAAATAGGCCAGCCTCTGATAGGCCTGATGAAATATTAATCTCAAACATTAAAGAGAAATTCCCCAAACGTTCTATTTCTGGGACGCTTTGATAGATTTACTGCAAACCCTAAATATTTGCATAATGGCATGCGTTGTCGACAAAATTGATTTTATGTAGCCTACTGGTAAACTGAATGATTTATAGAGGGAGCTTGTAAAAAGTGCTCTGCTCATCGTGGCTCCAAGACCTTTACTTTGCAAAATAACTGGGCCAATCATCATCAATATCAGCCAGAACATTTATTTAGCTACCCCCATCTGTGCTGGGTGATTGAAATGCACTTTAACCCACACAAATACAGTGGATGAGACTCCATCCGTTACAAACTACTATCATCATTACACTGCCACAACTGTAGAATCCTAATGCAGTAAAGAGTCTGATTTAAAATGGGCCTGACTGTGTGTGTATGTTCTCCGAATGGACATGTTATAGCTAGAATAGTACATCATATCTAATACTGTACCTCCTTAGTCGCTTCTTACCTACCACACTCTCTTCACTCACTTCTCCTTTAACCCACCACCAGATGGGTATAAATAACAAAGGAAGACATTGAATATCCCTTTGAGCATGGTGAAGTTATTAATGTCACTTTGGATGCTGTATCAATACACCCAGTCACTACAAAGATACAGGTATCCTTCCTAACTCAGTCGCTAACTTCACCTTGAAGCCAATTGTGACTTGAAAACAGTTACAGAGTTTAATGGCTGTGACAGGAAAAAACTTAGGATGGAACAACAATGTACTGTAGTTACTCCACAATACTAACCTAATTGACAGGGTAAAAATAAGGATGCCTGTACAGAATACAAATATGCATCCTGTTTGCAATAAGGCACTAAAGTAAAACTGCAAAAAACGTGGCAAAGAAATGTACTTTATGTCCTGAATACAAAGTGTTATGTTTGAGGCAAACACAACACATCACTGAGTACTACTCTTCATATTTTAAAGCATGGTGGTAGCTTCATTATGTTATGGGAATGCTTGTCATTGGCAAGGACAATTTTTTTTTTTTATGATATAAAGACTAGAGCTGAGCACAGGCAAAATCCTAGGGGAAAACCTGGTTCAGTCTGCTTTCCACCAGACACTGAGAGACAAATTCACCTTTCAGCAGGACAATAACCTAAAACAACAGGCCAAAAATCATCAGTGCACGCAATGGAGTTGCTTACCAAGACGACATTGAATGTTCCTAAGTAGCCTAGTTAGAGTTTTGACTTCAATCGGCTTGAAAATCTACAGAAAGACTTGAAAATAACTGTCTAGTAATGATCAACAACCAACTTGACAGAGCTTGAAGAAGTACAAAAGTAATAAGATCAAATATTGTAAAATCTTTGTGTGCAAAGCTCTTAGAGACTTACCCAGAAAGACTTACAGTTGTAATAGCTGCCAAAGGTGATTCTTACATGTATTGATATTTTAGTGTTACATTTTTATAAATGTTTTACAATTGTTCAAATTGTTTCCACTTTAACAATACAGTGAAGTTTGTGTAGATCGTTGACAAAATGTTTGAATTAAATCCATTTTAATCTCACTTTGTAACACAACAAAATGTGGAACAAGTCCAGGGGTGAGAATACAGCACTTTCTGAAGACACTGTATGTGTGAATCATCATAATCTAAACTGTTAGGTCATCTTTCTGATGTCCCTTTCTTTCCTCTCACTTCTGTCTCTTACCTTTCTTATATCCCTGTCTTCCCTGCTCTCTCCCCATATCCCTCTCTCTTGCTAAATGTCCTTCGTTCCTCCCCTTTTTCCTCACCTCTCAGTGCTCTCCTAATGATTGTACAATGAAGCTCTCTACCTGAATAAGCTGTTTCCTGTTGCACTGGAGCGCTGATAAACAGCTGAATTAATCAGCTCAGATCACCCCCTGGGCCACCGGAGGGCCCAGCACGCCTTAATGACTGACACGGGGTTAATGAGACACACACACACACACACACACACACACACACACACACACACACACGCACACACAGACACACACATACACATAAACACACGACTACACATGCTCAAGGGCCTGTCCCCAAATCTTACAACAATCTCAGATCAACGCTAAAGAGTCTCTCTCTCTCTCTCTTTCTCTCTTTCTCACCTCACCTTCTCTAGCTGATGGGGTGTGAGAGGGACATTTCATTGTGTTTGCCACATAAGGCATATAAGTTAACTCATACAAACTATTACTACATGTCACCTGCACTGTGTAGTACCTGTCACACATACCCAGGACCCAGATTCCAATTCAGCTCATGTCCTGACATATCTTTGCTTACAACCATAAGATGAGTTATCTTCTTAATTGCTTACACATAAATAACTTAAAAGGTCTGAAGTATACCTCCTCTGCTATACACACCCTCACACGCTCCAACAAAGTAACACAGAATCATTGCTCCCTATACACCATTGTGTCAAGCACCTCGCTGTAGAAACTAGTGCCAAAGAATCCCCTTACTTACTGTTTCAGCTAACCCTCCCTTACTCTTTTAGCCATCCTACCCCTTCCAGCCATCCTGAGTTTTCTTAGTTCCCAACTATCAGGAATACCGCTTCTACTCCCCCCCCCCCCGCCCACCTCCACCCCACCACTCCTCGCCTCGCCCCACCTCCCCTATCCCTGCATCCCTCCACACATTTACTATGTCTGACAGCACAGTGCCTCCAGGGTACAACTATGTGTGTGTCTGTCTGTCTCTTTGGTGTGTGCATGTGCATGCACTTTTTGAGACCAGGCTTGGTTAAGAGGTACTCATCACTGCTGGGGGAACTATAACAATCAACATTCCCCGGGTAAGCAGAAGATTTATGGATACGTTGGCAGCAATGTGTGCTAGTCTCCATGCCGTTTGATCACACACTTCATTCTTTACTTTGATTTGGTCCTGTGCCTCCAGGAATTACCTTTTCTTTTATATACGTTAAGAATCATCCTCATAACCATTATCACCACTATTACTGACTTCCGGCGCCGACAGAGATGGCCGCCTCGCTTCGCGTTCCTAGGAAACTATGCAGTTTTTTGTTTTTTTACGTGTTATTTCTTACATTAGTACCCCAAGTCATCTTAGGTTTCATTACATACAGTCGAGAAGAACTACTGAATATAAGATCAGCATCAACTCACCATCAGTACAACCAAGAATATGTTTTTCGCGACGCGGATCCTGTGTTCTGCCTTACAAACAGGACAACGGAGTGGATCCTATGCAGCGACCCAAAAAAACGACTCCGAAAGAGAGGGAAACGAGGCGGTCTTCTGGTCAGACTCCGGAGACGGGCACAGCGCACACCACTCCCTAGCATTCTTCTTGCCAATGTCCAGTCTCTTGACAACAAGGTTGATGAAATCCGAGCAAGGGTAGCATTCCAGAGGGACATCAGAGACTGTAACGTTCTTTGCTTCACGGAAACGTGGCTTACTGGAGAGACGCAATCCGAAGCGGTGCAGCCAACAGGTTTCTCCACGCATCGCGCAGACAGGAAAAAACATCTTTCTGGTAAAAAGAGGGGCGGGGGCGTATGCCTTATGACTAACGTGACATGGTGCGATGAAAGAAACATACAGGAACTCAAATCCTTCTGTTCACCTGATTTAGAATTCCTCACAATCAAATGTAGACCGCATTATCTACCAAGAGAATTCTCTTCGATTATAATCACAGCCGTATATATCCCCCCCCAAGCAGACACATCGATGGCTCTGAACGAACTTTATTTAACTCTCTGCAAACTGGAAACAATTTATCCGGAGGCTGCATTCATTGTAGCTGGGGATTTTAACAAGGCTAATCTGAAAACAAGACTCCCCAAATTTTATCAGCATATCGATTGCGCAACCAGGGGAGGAAAGACCTTGGACCATTGTTACTCTAACTTCCGCGACGCATATAAGGCCCTGCCCCGCCCCCCTTTCGGAAAAGCTGACCACGACTCCATTTTGTTGATCCCTGCCTACAGACAGAAACTAAAACAAGAGGCTCCCACGCTGAGGTCTGTCCAACGCTGGTCCGACCAAGCTGACTCCACACTCCAAGACTGCTTCCATCACGTGGACTGGGAGATGTTTCGTATTGCGTCAGATAACAACATTGACGAATACGCTGATTCGGTGTGCGAGTTCATTAGAACGTGCGTTGAAGATGTCGTTCCCATAGCAACGATTAAAACATTCCCTAACCAGAAACCGTGGATTGATGGCAGCATTCGTGTGAAACTGAAAGCGCGAACCACTGCTTTTAATCAGGGCAAGGTGTCTGGTAACATGACCGAATACAAACAGTGCAGCTATTCCCTCCGCAAGGCTATCAAACAAGCTAAGCGCCAGTACAGAGACAAAGTAGAATCTCAATTCAACGGCTCAGACACAAGAGGCATGTGGCAGGGTCTACAGTCAATCACGGACTACAGGAAGAAACCCAGCCCAGTCACGGACCAGGATGTCTTGCTCCCAGGCAGACTAAATAACTTTTTTGCCCGCTTTGAGGACAATACAGTGCCACTGACACGGCCTGCAACGAAAACATGCGGTCTCTCCTTCACTGCAGCCGAGGTGAGTAAGACATTTAAACGTGTTAACCCTCGCAAGGCTGCAGGCCCAGATGGCATCCCCAGCCGCGCCCTCAGAGCATGCGCAGACCAGCTGGCCGGTGTGTTTACGGACATATTCAATCAATCCCTATACCAGTCTGCTGTTCCCACATGCTTCAAGAGGGCCACCATTGTTCCTGTTCCCAAGAAAGCTAAGGTAACTGAGCTAAATGACTACCGCCCCGTAGCACTCACATCCGTCATCATGAAGTGCTTTGAGAGACTAGTCAAGGACCATATCACCTCCACCCTACCTGACACCCTAGACCCACTCCAATTTGCTTACCGCCCAAATAGGTCCACAGACGATGCAATCTCAACCACACTGCACACTGCCCTAACCCATCTGGACAAGAGGAATACCTATGTGAGAATGCTGTTCATCGACTACAGCTCGGCATTCAACACCATAGTACCCTCCAAGCTCGTCATCAAGCTCGAGACCCTGGGTCTCGACCCCGCCCTGTGCAACTGGGTACTGGTCTTCCTGACGGGCCGCCCCCAGGTGGTGAGGGTAGGCAACAACATCTCCTCCCCGCTGATCCTCAACACTGGGGCCCCACAAGGTTGCGTTCTGAGCCCTCTCCTGTACTCCCTGTTCACCCACGACTGCGTGGCCACGCACGCCTCCAACTCAATCATCAAGTTTGCGGACGACACAACAGTGGTAGGCTTGATTACCAACAACGATGAGACGGCCTACAGGGAGGAGGTGAGGGCCCTCGGAGTGTGGTGTCAGGAAAACAACCTCACACTCAACGTCAACAAAACTAAGGAGATGATTGTGGACTTCAGGAAACAGCAGAGGGAACACCCCCCTATCCACATCGATGGAACAGTAGTGGAGAGGGTAGCAAGTTTTAAGTTCCTCGGCATACACATCACAGACAAACTGAATTGGTCCACTCACACAGACAGCATTGTGAAGAAGGCGCAGCAGCGCCTCTTCAACCTCAGGAGGCTGAAGAAATTCGGCTTGTCACCAAAAGCACTCACAAACTTCTACAGATGCACAATCGAGAGCATCCTGGCGGGCTGTATCACCGCCTGGTACGGCAACTGCTCCGCCCTCAACCGTAAGGCTCTCCAGAGGGTAGTGAGGTCTGCACAACGCATCACCGGGGGCAAACTACCTGCCCTCCAGGACACCTACACCACCCGATGTCACAGGAAGGCCATAAAGATCATCAAGGACATCAACCACCCGAGCCACTGCCTGTTCACCCCGCTATCATCCAGAAGGCGAGGTCAGTACAGGTGCATCAAAGCTGGGACCGAGAGACTGAAAAACAGCTTCTATCTCAAGGCCATCAGACTGTTAAACAGCCACCACTAACACTGAGTGGCTGCTGCCAACACACCGACACTGACTCAACTCCAGCCACTTTAATAATGGGAATTGATGGGAAATGATGTAAATATATCACTAGCCACTTTAAACTATGCTACCTTATATAAATGTTACTTACCCTACATTATTCATCTCATACGCATACGTATATACTGTACTCTATATCATCGACGGTATCCTTATGTAATACATGTATCACTAGCCACTTTATACTATACTATGCCACTTTGTTTACATACTCATCTCATTTGTACATACTGTACCCTATACCATCTACTGTATCTTGCCTATGCTGCTCTGTACCATCACTCATTCATATATCCTTATGTACATATTCTTTATCCCCTTACACTGTGTACAAGACAGTAGTTTTGGAATTGTTAGTTAGATTACTTGTTATTACTGCATTGTCGGAACTAGAAGCACAAGCATTTCGCTACACTCGCATTAACATCTGCTAACCATGTGTATGTGACAAATAAAATTTGATTTGATTTGATTTGATTTTTATCATAAGTAGGTCTACTTGCTATTGTTTTCTGGGTGATGAAAGCTGAAGATTGGACATTTATTTAACTCAGGTCAGGTGTGTGTGCTTTCTCTGAGATGATGCAAGGGCTGTGTTTCACCCCTTCCCCTCTCCCTCTCTCCTCATCCCTCTCATCTTCTATCCTTCCCCCTGACTTCCACTCCTCCATCTCCCATACCTTCCCCATTTCCCCCCTCCCCCTCCATGTTCCCCTCCCCTCTCTCCTCCCTCCACTCACAGTTCTGGAGGTGAGCTCGGGGGGGTTGTCATTGATATCTGTGACAGAGATGATGGCGGTGGCCGTGTTGGACAGGCCAAAGTTTAGGTTGCCCTCCATGTCCGTGGCCTGGACGATGATGCTGTACTGGGACACTTTCTACAAGACAAACACACAGAGAGAAGAATATAAACAGTTAAGCAGAGCAACCAGTGATCAAACATACACAGAGTCAAACAAAGCACTCAATGGTCAAATACACAGTGACAGGGACTGACAAGGTGAATCCAGGTGAAATCTATGATCCCTTATTGTCACTTGTTAAATACTCTTCAATCAGTGTAGAGGAAGTTGAGGAGACAGGTTTAATAATGAATTTTAAGCCTTGAGAAAATTGACACATTAATTGTGTACGAGTGCCATTGACAAGGTGAATGAGCAAGACAAAATATTTAAGTGCTTTTGAATGGGGTATGGTCGTAGGTGCCAGGCAAACCAGTTTGAGTGTGACAAGAACTGCAACGCTGCTTGGTTTCCTGTGTGTATCAAGAATGGTCCACCACCCAAAGGAAATCCAGCTAACTTGACGCAACTGTGGGAAGCATTGGAGTCAACATTCCTGTGGAACGCTGGACACTTTGTAGTCCATGTCCCGACCAATTGAGGCGGTTCTGAGGGCAATAGGGGATGGTTCAACTCAATATTAGGAAGTTGTTCCTAATGTTTTGTGTACTCAATGTACACACAACTGCATAATGAGTACAAGGAGGTCAATATATCATTTTCTTTAGGTTGTGCAGAAACAATAATCCATTTTACAGACCAGAAATTTTGTCTCTCTCTCACACACGTTAGGTTACCTCTACACCCATGGTTCTCTCCTCAGCAACAAACCTTGTGCCTGGTGGCAGCTTTGCCAGTGTGGGCTGGTCTATCTGTCTGTCTGATGTAATTAGAAGCAATGGGACTCATTTATCCCCTCCCCTGGCTGTCCCCTCCCCTGTTCTTCCTACTCTACATCTTACACCTGTACCTTAGCCCCTACCCCGGGCCCCATCACTCACCTTAATGGGAGCCCAGGCACTTTGAATAGGAACACTGTGGTGAAATTGTTCTTCAAATCAAATCAAATTCATTTGTCACATACACATGGTTAGCAGATGTTAATACAAGTGTAGCAAAATGCTTGTGCTTCTAGTTCCGACCATGCAGTAATATCTGACAAGTAATATAACCTAACAATTTCACAACAACTACCTTACCTTTACAAGTGTAAAGGAGTGAATACGAATATGTACATAAAAATATATAAACGAGTGGTGGCTGAACGGCATAGGCAAGATGCAGTAAATGGTATAGAGTACAGTATATACATATGAGATGAGTAATGTAGGGTATGAAAACATTATATGAAGTGGCATTGTTTTAAAGTGGCTAGTGATACATTACATCAAGATGGCAAGATGCAATAGATGATATAGCGTACAGTATATACATATGAGATGAGTAATGTAGGGTATGTAAACATTATATAAAGTGCCATTGTTTTAAAGTGGCTAGTGATACATTACATCAAGATGGCAAGATGCAGTAGATGGTATAGAGTACAGCATACACATATGAGATGAGTAATGTAGGGTATGTAAACATTATATGAAGTGGCTAGTGATAAAATGATTACAGCAATTTTTCCATTATTAGAGATTGAGTCAGTATGTTGGCAGCAGCCACTCAATGTTAGTGATGGCTGTTTAACAGTCTGATGGCCTTGAGATAGAAGCTGTTTTTCAGTCTCTCAGTCCCAGCTTTGATGCACCTGTACTGACCTCGCCTTCTGGATGATAGCGGGGTGAACAGGCAGTGGCTCGGGTAGTTGTTGTCCTTGATGATCTTTTTGGCCTTCCTGTGACATCGGGTGGTGTAGGTGTCCTGGAGGGCAGGTAGTTTGCACCCGGTGATGCGTTGTGCAGACCTCACTACCCTGTGGAAAGCCTTCCGGTTATGGGCGGAGCAGCTGCCGTACCAGGCGGTGATACAGGCCGACAGGATGCTTTCGATTGTGCATCTGTAGAAGTTTGTGAGTGCTTTTGGTGACACGCCAAATTTCTTCAGCCTCCTGAGGTTGAAGAGGCGCTGCTGCGCCTTCTTCACCACGCTGTCTGTGTGGGTGGACCATTGAGTTTGTCCGTGATGGGTATGCCGAGGAACTTAAAGCTCTCCACCCTCTCCACTACTGTCCCATCAATGTAGATAGGGGACTGCTCCCTCTGCTGTTTCCTGAAGCCCACGATCATCTCCTTTGTTTTATAGACATTGAGTGTGAGGTTATTTTCCTGACACCACACTCCGAGGGCCCTCACCTCCTCCCTGTAGGCCGTCTCGTCGTTGTTGGTAATCAAGCCTACCACTGTAGTGTTGCCGGCAAACTTGATGATTGAGTTGGAGGCGTGCATGGCCACGCAGTCGTGGGTGAACAGGGAGTACAGGAGAGAGCTGAGAATGCACCCTTGTGGGAACCCAGTGTTGAGGATCAGCGGGATGGAGATGTTGTTACCTACCCTCACCACCTGGGGGCGGCCTGTCAGGAAGTCCAGGACCCAGTTGCACAGGGAAGGGTCGAGACCCAGGGTCTCGAGCTTGATGACGAATTTGGAGGGTACTATGGTGTTAAATGCTGAGCTGTAGTGGATGAACAGCATTCTCACAGAGGTATTCCTCTTGTCCAGATGGGTTAGGGCAGTGTGCAGTGTGATGGCAATTGCGTCGTCTGTGGACCTATTGGGGCGGTAAGCAAATTGGAGTGGGTCTAGGGTGTCAGGTAGGGTGGAGGTGATATGGTCCTTGACTAGTCTCTCAAAGCACTTCATGATGATGGAAGTGAGTGCTAGAGAGCGGTAGTCATTTAGCTCAGTTACCTTAGATTTCTTGGGAACAGGAACAATGGTGGCCCTCTTGAAGCATGTGGGGACAGCAGACTGGGATAAGGATTGATTGAATATGTCTGTAAACACACCAGCCAGCTGGTCTGCGCATGCTCTGAGGACGCGGCTTGGGATGCCGTCTGGGCCTTCAGCCTTGCGAAGGTTAACACGTTTAAATATTTTACTCACGTTGGCTACAGTAAAGGAGAGCCCGCAGGTTTTGGTCGCGGGCCGTGTCAGTGGCACTGTATTCTCCTCAAAGCGAGCAAAAAAGTTGTTTAGTCTGTCTGGGAGCAAGGCATCGTGATCCGCGACAGGGCTGGTTTTTCTTTTGTAGTCCGTGATTGACTGTAGACCCTGCCACATACCTCTCGTGTCTGAGCCGTTGAATTGCGACTCCACTTTGTCTCTGTACTGACGCTTAGCTTGTCTGATTGCCTTGTGGAGGGAATAGCTACACTGTTTGTATTCGGTCATGTTTCCGGTCACCTTGCCTTGATTAAAAGCAGTGGTTCGCGCTTTCAGTTTTGCGTGAATGCTGACATCAATCCACGGTTTTTGGTTGGGGAATGTTTTAATAGACGCTAATAGACATCACCAATGCACTTGTTAATAAACTCGCACACCGAATCAAGGTATTCATCAATGTTGTTGTTCACCGCAATAAGGAACATATCCCAGTCCACGTGATCGAAGCAATCTTGAAGTGAGGAATCTTATTGGTCGGACAGACCTGACCGTTGAACAGACCTGACCGTGGGTGCTTCCTGTTTTAGTTTCTGTCGATAGGCTGGGAATGGAGTCGTGGTCAGCTTTTCCGAAGGGAGGGTGGGGGAGGGCCTTATATGCGTCGCAGAAGTTAGAATAACAGTGGTCTAGGGTTTTGGCAGCCCTGGTAGCACAATCGATATGCTGATAGAATTTGGGGAGCCTTGTTTTCAGATTAGCCTTGTTAAATCCCTGGCTACAATAAATGCAGCCTCGGGATATGTGGTTTCCAGTTTACATAGAGTCCAATGAAGTTCTTTCAGGGCCGTCGATGTGTCTGCTTGGGGGGGAATATACACGACTGTGATTATGATTGAAGATAATTCTCTTGGTAGATAATGCGGTCAGCATTTGATTGTGAGGAATTCTAAGTCAGGTGAACAAAAGGAGTTCCTGTATGTTGTTAGGATCACACCACGTCTCGTTAATCATAAGGTATACACCCCCGCCCTTCTTCTTACCAGAGAGATGCTTGTTTCTGTCGGCGCGATGCGTGAAGAAACCAGGTGGCTGTACCGACTCAGATAGCGTGTCTCGAGGGAGCCGTGTTTCCGTGAAACAAAAAACGTTACAGTCCCTCTGGAATGCTACCCTTGCTTGGATATGGTCTACCTTGTTGTCAAGAGACTGGACATTGGAGAGTAGTATGCTCGGGAGTGGTGAGCGATGTGCCCGTCTACGAAGCCTGACCAGAAGACCGCTCTGTCTGCCCCTTCTAGGGTGCCATTGTTTTGGGTCGCCGGCTGGGATCCGATCCATTGTCCTGGGTTGTCGGAACTAGAAGCACAAGCATTTCGCTACACTCGCATTAACATCTGCTAACCATGTGTATGTGACAAATAAAATTTGATTTGATTTGATTTGATTTGGGCCAAACAGAGGATCCGCTTCGGGAAAGACGTATTACTGGTCGTAACTTTGGTAACTTTGGTAAGTTGACGTTGCTCTTATATCCAATAGTTCCTCCCGACTGTATGTAATAAAACCTAAGATTACCTGGGGTAACAATGTAAGAAATAACTGCATTCTTAGAGCTGTGTGTAGGGCTGTGCCGATCACGACATTTCGTCAGCTGGTAATTGTCAAGCAAATTACTGCCGGTCTCATGGTAATTGACCGTTAATTAGCATAAACACGTTTAGCATCTCCTGGCTTCCACACAGCCTACAAGCCACTGATGCAGACCTTTGGAACATCTACATTTTAAAAAGTCTAATAAATCCATGTAATATAGCCGACACCATCACAATAAGTCCATGATATATTTAGACAGGTCTAAAGAAATATGATATGAAGCAAATGTAGTCTATTTCAGAAGAACAGAATAGCATACTCTCAGTTGTCCTTATGTTAGGCCCAGATATGGCTACACTAGTTAATTTAGCAGACAAGATTTGCTTCGAATTCTGTGGCAATCTTTTTAATTAGTTGATATAATGAAGAACACAATTCTTCTAGGTTGTGTGTACTCCCTGTTCACCCATGACTGTGTGGCCACGCACGCCTCTAACTCAATCATCAAATTTGCAAGCGACACAATAGCCGAAGAGGTTTTTCAAAAAGTGCTCTTCACTGGCGAGTTGCGGTTTTGTCTCACCAGGGGTGATGGTCAGGTTCGCGTTTATCGTCAAAGAAATGAGCGTTACACCGAGGCCTGTACTCTGGAGCGGGATCGATTTGGAGATGGAGGGTCCGTCATGGTCTGGGGCGGTGTGGCACTTTAATGTGACCAGTTCCATTTTAAGTCACCAGTGATTCCATGTCTATGTACATAGGGCAGCAGCCAGGTCACAGTTGTGAGTGATGGCTATTTAACAACCTGATGGCCTTGATATAGAAGCTGTTTTTCAATCTTTTGGTCCCAGCTTTGATGCACCTGTACTGATCTCGCCTTCTGGATGATAACGTAGTGAACAGGTTGCGGTGGTGTAGTTGCCGTACCGGGCTGTGATACATCTAAATTGTACATATGTAAAAGTTTGTGAGGGTCTTAGGGGACAAGCCTTATTTCTTCAGCCTCCTGAGGTTGAAGAGGTGCTGATTCACCTTCTTCACCACACTGTCTGTGGACCATTTCTGATTGTCATTGATGTGTACCCCGAGGAACTTGAAGCTTTCACCTTCTCCACTGTGATCCAGTTGATATGGATAGGGGCGTGCGCTCTCTGTTGTCTTGTGAAGTCCACTATCAAGTCCAAATCCTTAGTTTTGTTGACGTTGAGGTTATTTTCCTGGCACCACTCCACCAGAGCCCTCACCTCCTCCCTGTATGCTGTCTCGTTATTGTTGGTAATCAGGCCTACAACTGTTGTGTCGCTTGCAAATTTGATGATTGAGTTGGAGGCGTGCATGGACACGCAGTCATGGGTGAACAGGGAGTACACACAACCTAGCCTGGACGACACTGGGCCAATTGTGCGCTGCCCTATGGGACTCCCGGTCCCGGCCGGTTGTGACACAGATTGGGATCGAACCCCAGGCTGTAGTTATGCCGCAACACTGAGATGCAGTGCCTTAGAATGCTGCACCACTCGGGAGGCCCCATCAGACTATTCTTAATTTAATGTTATTTTTACATATACTAAATAATATTCGTTTTGACTTAAAATGGACCATTATCATACACCTGTCTAGGAACAGGGGCATGGGGAAAAAATACATGTAATCTATGCACTTAAATTGCGAATGGAGGACTATGCACTTAAATAGCGAATAGAGTACGCTTTTCCCATGGTTCATTTTCATGCCAGCCAAGTAGGCTATACTCCTGTTGTAAAGCAAAGCAATGTTAAGAAAGTTGATAGATAAATATAGCAGGCCCAGCCTATGGGATTCTCCTCTTTTTAATAGAGGCCATCAAAACTCTGTTTTCTCAAGCAATTGCATAACCTATAGAAATCCTGTACACCATGAGCTAATGGGCACTCCTTTTCAATTACATTTGCATTGATGTCAGAGTGATTAGACATGGTGGAGGAGGAATATCTGGGGCTGTTTTTCATGGTTTGTGCTAGGCCCCTTAGTTCCAGTGAAGGGAAATCTTAACGCTACAGCATACAATGACATTCTAGACAATTCTGTGCTTCCAACTTTGTGGCAACAGTTTGGGGAAGGCCCTTTTCTGTTTCAGCATGACAGTGTCCCTCTGCACAAAGAAAGGTCCATACAGAAATGGTTTGTCAAGATTGGTGTGGAAGAACTTGACTGGCCTGCACAGAGCTCTGACCTCAACCCCGTCAAACACCTTTGGGATGAATTGGAATGCCAACTGCGATCCAGGCCTAATCACTGAAAAGAGTTCCCGCAGCAATGTTCCAACTTCCAGTGGAAAGCCTTCCCAGAAGAGTGTAGGCTGTTATAGCAGCAAAGAGGGGACCATCTCCATATTAGTGCCCATAATTTTGGAATGAAATGTTTTGCGTGCAGTTGTCTGCATACTTTTGGTCATGTAGTTTGTATAGGTCCAAGGGAAACCACAACAGCTGTGCCACTCTGCTGAGCTGTCCATGGTGCTGAAACCAACCCTTAGAACGCTGAAATATTCAAAGATTTTTGATTATAATGGTATGTACATGTGTTTTTGTGTATGTGTGTGTCCCTCCCTCTCTTCCACCTGTACCAGACTGCTGTTAATGGGCGACGGCAGGCAGGCAGGCAGGCAGGCAGGCAGGCAGGCAGGCAGGCAGGCAGGCAGGCAGGCAGGCAAGACAGACAGACAGACAGACAGACAGACAGACAGACAGACAGACAGACAGACAGACAGACAGACAGACAGACAGACAGACAGACAGACAGACAGGGGGGACAGGACCTGGGAGCTGTCAGGATAATATGACTCTTCCCTGGAATTCCCAATTACACTCCCAGTGTCTCCCTCCACTGCTAATTACAGAGTAAATATCCCAATTAGACTGTGACTCCAAATCAGGAGGATTAGACAGCTCAGCTCAGCAGTTGCCTCTCAACCCCCCATAACCACACACACATTCACATGCACTGACACACACACAGTGACATCCACATATGCACACACAAATGCTCAGCCACATGGACACACAAGCGTGCACAAACACATGCACACACACACCCTCCCACATAAATACACATGCTTCCTCTTTATTTTCTTAACATGTTGTCTAGGAGCACTACCTAGCCTGCCAGCCCCATCATTGGTGATCTACAGTGTTTACACCAGGCCCACTACTTAGACAAGTCAATAATTACGTAGAACACCTCGGAAACTCTAAACCTCTTCACCATTATACACTACACTGCACTGTTACTGTAATGTACTAACTCTACAGAGCTGCTGTCACTGACTCTACACTTCATAGACCAGGAGGAAACAAAGGGAAAGAGAAAAGACCCAGAGGCCTGTATCTGAGAAGTCTACAGGTAAAAACAATCAAGAAGGAAAGTGAGAGCTAAGGATAAGAAGAGCAGTATAAAGATTGAGGAAGAAGGGAAAGTGTTGAAAGGCATGTGTGTTGTAGGAGAGAGGAGTCAGGGGAGAAAGCGATAGATGAAAGAGGGGTGAGAGGGGGCACACTTAGACATCTGGCTTCTTAGAGAAGCCCCGCTTTATGCAAGTCTCTCTTGAGGAGAGGCAGACAGAGAGACCTTATGGGACTCTAGCCTAACTCTGAAAACTGGGCTAGTAACAGCAACGGCAGTACCACTTTCTCTCTCTCTCCCCCTCCTGGTCTGTTAAGTATTTATGTTTATGTTTTATGCACTCAGATTTCTGCAAGGGTAAGGGCTTTTTTATCTGTTCTCTATGGGAGTGATGGAGGTAACTTTCTGGCGTACATACATTTGTGTGCTTCAACAGAGATATTGTGTGTTTGTGTGTTTGTGCAAAAGAAAGAGAGAATGTTGTGTATTTCAGTGTGATCTTATTTACAGTGTGTGTGTGTATGTGTGTGTGTGTGTGTGTGTGTGTTAGCTCTAACCCAACATTGGGAATGAGTCAGGTTAGATAAGCAGTCTCCCGATAAGACAAAGCTGGAACAGCAAGCAGCGGTTCAGCTAAGATGTTTTCCTCTGTCTCCATCAATTTACCTCTTATTTTTTATCCCTCCCTCCTTCCCTCCCTCCCTTGTGTGTATGCCATATTGTTATATTGTGTGTCTGCCTCTCTGTATCACTATATTATCTCTCATTCCTCCATTACTTTATTTTCTTTTTCAATGTCTCTCATCATCTTTTCTTCTTCCTTCAGTCTTTTCTGTGACCAACCATTCATTCTCTTCCTTCTCTCTATACTTTACGGTGTGTGTTTGTATATGTTTGTCTCTCTCTCTCCCACACATACACTAGGGTTGGGCGGTATCCAGATTGTCAAACCGTGACACAATTTCTGTACCATATCGGGGTATATGGTATTACTTATTATTTTTCAAACAAAACTATTTAGTCAACAGGGATCTTGATGAAGGAGGGGATTGAATGTCTCTGCTGTAACCAAGAAGCTTTATCTTGACTTATTTAACTAGGCAAGTCAGTTAAGAACAACGGCCTGTTCAGGGGCAGAACGACAGATTTGTACGTTGTCAACTCAGTGATTTGAACTTGCAACCTTCTGGTTACTAGTCCAACGCTCTAACCACTAGGTTACCCTAGTGGTTAGAGCGCCAACTTAGCTAGCAAGTTAGCAAACCAAATACATAGCTGGAGACCTGAGCTGGGTATAATTGTGACCTGTTCCAGGAAGCTAGGCGTCTGTCGCAAGTCACTAATTCACAGGAGAGACATTTGAACGTAAACATTTTCTGGGGGCAGAAATGCCTTCGGGAACATGTAAACTTTCATGTGCCTTAATAGCAAACTTGTATGCCATCTGTAAATACGAATACAATTGTTAAATTACAAGTCTAGTTGGTTTAGCCATGGAAAAACCTTCCCGCTAGCCATGATTTGGCTGAGATAATGGTTGGGCTGCACATGCCGAGAGATGGGTTTGGATTGGACTGCCATGTAACACGCGTCTGTCTATAACATGAGCTGCTTAGTATGTGTACAGTAGGTCATCCTTTCTAAAGTGGCTTTTTTTGAAAGATACCACGAAGAACTGCACAAGTGTTGCTAAGGCTCTCCACTTTCTGGAGGACCGAGTTATGAAATCAGTGGAATGCCCGGTTTATGCAGAGTATGATAGAAGGAGAAAATGCAGGTGTTTGATTACAAATGTGTCTAAAAGAGAACACAGAAGGCTGTTGTATAAAACACTTGTCTGGATTACATCTTCAAACTAAGGCATCCATGACAGAGAGGGAGAAGCGTTCATCCATGTATACGGGTAAGGTAGTCTAGCTAGCTACATTTTCAGAAAAATATGGGTACATTGGTGTTAAAATGCACCAGTTATGCTATTTTGGTCCCCCAGGCTGTTGATGTAATGCAGCCTGTCATTTTGTGTTTATACTTTTTCATAACGACAATGACAAGTTTGATTGGTCTACCATGTAGCTTGCTTCTGTCTATAACATGAGCTACTCAATATGTGTAGATAATCCTTGCTACCACAGCTTTTTTGAAAGATATCATTAAGAACTGCAAAACTGTTGCTACTTCACTCAACAGGTAACAGGTGCTATCGACAAAGGTCAGTGGGGAAAAGTTGTGATGGACTTGTTTCTGGAGGATGATCGTGCCATGCTGACCCTCTCTGACTTTGAAAATGAATAGACGAGGAAGTCCCTGATTTAGGTAAAAACATTTTCATTGAACCTGATGACAGTGATGGGGAAGAAACAGCGATCAACAGTGTTGTTGTCACTGAATAATTTTACCGCGTTTTGAAATCAGTGGAATGCCTGGTGGAAGCAGAGTATGATTGCAAATGCGGAGGGAGTTGAAAAGAGAATACAGAAAAGAGAATACAGAAGAATAATTTTATCAGAAAGTCGCTTTCATTGCAAGTTAACCTCCCTGGGATATGTGGGACGCGTCCCACCTAGCCAAAAGCCAGTGAAAATGCAGAGCGCCAAATTCAAATAAATTACTATAAAAATCAAACTTTCATGAAATCACACATGTAAGATACCAAATTAAAGCTACACGTGTTGTGAATTCAGGAAACATGTCAGATTTCAAAAAGGCTTTTCGGCGAAAGTAAACGATGCTATTATCTGAGGATAGCACCTCCGTAAACAAAGCGAGAAAAGCATATTTCAACCCTGCAGGCGCGACACAAAACGCAAAGTAAAAATATAATTCATGCCTTACCTTTGAGGAGCTTTTTCTGTTGGCACTCCAATATGTCCCATAAACATCACAAATGGTCCTTTTGTTCGATTCATTCCGTCGATATATATATCCAAAATGTCCATTTATTTGGCGCGTTTGATCCAGAAAAACACTGGTTCTAACTTGCGCAACGTCACTACAAAATATCTCAAAAGTTACCTGTAAACTTTGCCAAAACTACTTTTGTAATACAACTTTAGGTGTTTGTAACGTAAATAATCGATAACATTGAAGACGGGATGATCTGTGTTCAATACAGGAGGAAAACAAACTGTAGCTAGCTTTCTGGTCACGTGCCTCTATCTAACAGTACACTTGAAGTGACCCTCATTCTGAACAGGGCTACTTCTTCATTACACAAAGGAAAAACCTCAACAAATTTCTAAAGACTGTTGACATCCAGTGGGAGCGGTAGGAACTGCAAGAAGGTCCCTTAGAAATCTGGAGTCCCAATGAAACCCCATTGAAAAGAGAATGACCTCAAAAAAAATCGTAATGGTTTGTCCCTGGGGTTTCGCCTGATAAATAGGTTCTGTTATACTGACAGACATGATTCAAACAGTTTTAGAAACGTCAGAGGGTTTTCTATCCAAATCTACTAATAATATACATATCTTATCTTCTGGGGATGAGTAGCAGTCAGTTGAATTTGGGCATACATTTCATCTGGACGTGAAAATACTGTCCCCTGTCACCAAGAAGTTAAAGCATACTGTTAGCTAGCTAGCTAACGTTAGCTGGCTGGCTTGCTAGCTAATGTTATGTGTATGATCTGTGTAGTAATATTATTTGTATCTCACAAAGCCATTTGCATTGCTAGTTATAGCCTATTATTAGCTAGCTAGCTAGCTAACATTGAAATTAGTTGGTTAGCTTTAGCTACCTGCAGATTCATGCATAGTGCATAGTAGTATGGATTGGGATTATGGTTCATTCTTCAGCTAGCTAGCTAGCTACACGTCTAAACAAAAGACTCCTCTATGTAAGTAACCATTTCACTCTGCCATTTACACCTTCTGTATCCTACTACTTTTTATTAATACTTTCACCACTTTTAGTCATGAAATCTTTGGTTGTTTATTACACTACCTTTCTCTGTTTAGCACATGGCCTCACAAGCAAATCCTTAAAGAGATGGGTGTGAATGATGCTGAATAGGTGTAGACAAAGAAGAGCTCTCCAGTAGGTGTACCAAAACATTCACGGGCCATTTTCTCAAAAGTGGGGTTACAAGTTTATCAAGTTTTAAAGCAGATTTACTTTCTCATTGTTCCTCAACTGCAGTGTATTATATAGTATTTTCTAAAGCAGGAATAGGCTTTTATAGGCTAAAGTCCAAGCTATGTCTTCCAATATCGCGACTGCTGTTGGCATCCAAAGATTATCCAACTTGAATAAAGGCTTGGAGGTAAGGACGACAGCAGTTGTGTAGCCTACAGGTGATACGGATGTCATTTATTATTGATACCTACATTGCGCATTGATGTGAATCACACTGCTGCTCTCTCATTAAGCCATTTGAGCCTCACAGATTGTGGTTGTTGTGGATGGCTGTTCACAAATGTATATGTATATTTTAACCCAATAACGGTTGAATTTAAAAAGTTTAAGATGCCTATAAATCATTGTTTTTGCGACCAGTGCACAGCCAGTGAAAAATGCTCTCTTGCAACAGCTCCCTTCTAAACTCCTCCGTGGTATTGTGTTCCATACAGTCAAAAACAAGTTTAATTTAGGTAGAATATTAATTTAATTTGTGCTGATACATTTTTTTCTCCATAGATATACTCCAACTCACACACTTTACATAGACAGCTGCAAATTATCTAAATATAAGTGTCACCAACAAAAAATGAAAACAATAGCACACATTTTTCGATAGCGCTCAAAGCATTTATTTTTCAACTTGAGGCAATGAGCCAATCAGACCTCCATGACAACAACATCATAAACAATTGTTTTAGTAGCTACAATCTTGTCTCATCGCTACAACTCCCATACGGGCTCGGGAGAGACGAAGGTTGAAAGTCATGCATCCTCCGATACACAACACAACCAAGCCGCACTGCTTCCAACCCGGAAGCCAGCTGCACAAATGTGTCGGAGGAAACACCGTGCACCTGGCAACCTTGGTTAGCGCGCACTGCGCCTGGCCTGCCACAGGAGTCACTGGTGCGCGATGAGACAAGGATTTCCCTACCGGCCAAACCCTCCCTAACCCAGACGACGCTAGGCCAATTGTGCGTCGCCCCACGGACCTCCCGGTCGCGGCCGGTTACGACAGAGCCTGGGCGCGAACCCAGGGTCCCTGCTGGCGCAGTACTGCGCCACCCGGGAGGCCCCTCTTTTTCCACACTTTATTCTAAAATGGATTAAATAAATTAAAATCCTCAGCAATCTACACACAATACCCCATAATGACAAATTGAAAACAGGGTTTAGAAATGTTTGCGAATGTATTAAAAATAAAAACATAAATACCTTACTTACATAAGTATTTAGACCCTTTGCTATGAGACTCAAAATTGAGCTCAGGTGCATCTTGTTTCCATTGATCATCCTTGAGATGTTTCTACAACTTGATTGGAGTCCACCTGTGGGAAAATGTAATTCATTGGACATGATTTGGAATGGCACACACCTGTCTATATAAGGTCCCACAGTTGACAGTGCATGTTAGAGCAAAAACCAAGCCATGAGGTCGAAGGAATTGTCCGTAGAGATCCAAGATAGGATTGTTTTGAGGCACAGATCTGGGGAAGGGTACCAAAACATTTCTGCAGCATTGAAGGTCCACAAGAACACAGTGGCCTCCATCCATCTTAAATGGAAGAAGTTTGGAACCACCAAGACTCTTCCTAGAGCTGGCTGCCTGGCCAAACTGAGCAATCAGGGAGGTGACAAAGAAACGATGGTCACTCTGACAGAGCTCCAGAGTTTCTCTGTGGTGATGGGGGAACCTTCCAGAAGGACAACCATCTCTGCAGCAATCAGGCTTTTATGGTAGAGTGGCCAGACAGAAGCCAGAGCCCGGACTTGAACCCGATCAAACATCTCTAGAGAGATCTTAAAATAGCTGTGCAGCAACGCTCCCCACCCAATCTCACAGAGCTTGAGAGGATCTGCAGAGAAGAATGGGAAAAACTCTCCAAAAAAAGGTTTTCCCAAGCTTGTAGCGTCATACCCAAGAAGACTCGTGCTGTAATCGCTGACGAAGATGCTCCAACAAAGTACTGAGTAAAGGGTTTGAGTAGTTATGTAAATGTGATTGTCGTGTCTTTGGCCTAATTAAAGTGAAGACTGTTATTTTATCAAATCAATTCTCTGTAATTATTATTACGTGATTAAACTAATCATGTAAATGTAATTAACTAGGAAGTCGGGGCACTAAGGAAACTCTTCAGATTACAAAGTTATAATTTTCCTAATATAACTCTTCAGATATTTTAATATCTGATCAATTAGTCTTCTAATTAATGAATTATTCTTTACCTCACGTTAGTCTCATTCCAGACATTGTAAACTTTTGGTTGTCTGCACAAACCCAGCCTTAACTATGAATCATCGATACATCAACTGCCTTAATCATTTATTTAATAACTACCTAAATAATCACAGAAATGCATAGACAAACAAACAGTAGATATGGTTACAAGGAAATGATAGGGAAGGTTCCCTATGACGGCTTGGTGGACAAAGGGAAGTGGGTGTGGACTGAGAAGGGCGGGAAAGACAAAAAGAGTCACTACAGAGTCGATTAGCACATGAACGCTCACTAATTCGGGAATAATTGCAATCAATATATATTTACGCCCAGTGTGTCATCGTGATCTCTGTTGGAATCCTCCTTCTGTTGGAAAGTTCAGTCGTCTGTGGTTAGAATGAATACTTCAGAGTACCTTTCAGAAATGTTCTTATAGAATAGATGTTTCGGCGGTTGTCGGTCTTCGCATCCCAGGTTGACATCATTTCTAGCTGCAGACTAGTAATTAGTATCTAAGATTTGCTCTTATTCTGTGGGGATTGATAGTCGATCGATAGAGTCAGGATCGATAGAGTTTATTCTGTCGGGATCGATAGAGTTGAACCATTTCCTGCCGTGTAGCCAATGCTCCACGTGGTATGGTTAGGAATTAAACAACCATTACAACTTTACCTTATACTGAGGTTTTTGTGGTCTGAACTCAACCTGTGCCCCCTCTGTGTCCATCGAGGTACGCGTGGTCTGAATAGGATTTCCTCAGGAGGATTTTTTATTTGTACAGTAGAAAAGGGCTGTTCCACACCAGATCATGTCTGTGCTCACGGGGGCGGGCCAATGACTTAGTTAAACTTTAAAGGGAATACAATTCTTTCACATTAAAGGTTCATATTATATCATTTCACAAATAGTTTCACCTTTACTCATTCATTTTATACATGAATTAGATGCAAACCCCATCATTGAGAAATGTACATATTCAGAGATATAGTCATGTGTGTTTCCTGTCCTCTCTGAGGTCACCAAATTAAACACACTCGTCATACCCGTCCCTTAAGTGTCCACGGACCATTCCCACCTTCTCACAAGTGAACATTTTGTATCAAATCCTCATTTTGGGGATTTAGGAGTTCACCATGTGAAATCCTTTGTTCTCTCTATGTGTCTCTGTCTGCATGGCCAGGGGGAGAGAGTCTCCTCCAGGAATATCCGACCTGAGATAACAGAACCTGGGTTTAAGAGAGAGAGAGAGAGAAGGGGAAGCCACTAGCTATACCCAAAAAGGGCCACCGTCATGATATTTCAGTTTTTTATTTTTATACATTTGCTAAATAAAATAAAAAGACAGTTTTTGTTTTGTTATTATGGGGTATTGTGGGTAGATCGATGAGGATATATATTTTTTAAAATCTATTTTAGAATAAGGCTGTAACGCAAATTTTTTGGGGAAAAGTCATACTTTCCGAAGGTACTATATATTTCCAAGTCATATTCTTGAAGATCAAAAGGTATGCAATCAATTGCAATGACTAGAAATCTGACAGACTTTGGATTTTAATGTCAAGATATACAGTAGCCTGTTTTATTATTGTGTAGTAGAAAGCAATGGGTTAGAAGAAGCCTACATAACCAACCCATAAAGTAAAATGCAAAGTCAATTTATGGCCAGCTATGTAAAACTATAACTATAAAGTGTGTCATGCAATGGATATTGTTCAATTGGTAATATTAATTTTTGTCTTCTTCTAATGCCTCTTATAAAGGAAAGTAATCAGATTAAGGTACTGAGTTTGGGTAATCCAAAAGTTACGAGACTGATTACAATTTTAGACAGGTAACTAGTAACTATAACGGATTACATTTAGAAGGTAACCTACCCAACCCTGCACACACACACTAACAAACAGAAACAATCTCAATTGTTTGTGTTTGATGCAATGACACAATCTCAATAGTTCTCCACACTGCCCTCACCCACCTAGATAAGAGTAATACTTACGTGAGAATTTAGTTCAATGACTACAGCTCATAGTTCAACACCATTGTCCCCCTTACAGGAAACGGGGGAGGGGGGGGGGCGCGGTTGCAGTGGAGCAGGTTGAGAGCGTCAAGTTCCTCGGCGTCCAAATATACGCAATAATTAAAACGGTCCAAACACACACACACAGTCATGGGCCCTCAAATACAAAACAAATTCTACAGCTGTACCATTGAGAGCATCTTGACTGGTTGCATCGCTGCCAGGTATGGCAATAGCACTGCCCTCGATCACATGGTGCTACAGAGGGTGATGCGGAGAGCACAGTACAACACTGGGGCAGAGCTCCATGCCATCTGTATCAGGGAGTGTGGAACTAAAACCCTGGAAACTCGTTAAAGATTCCAGGCACCCAAGCCATAGACTATTCTCTCTGCTTCAGCACGGCAAGCGGTACCGGTGCATCAAGTCTGGCACCAACAAGCTCTTGAACAGCTTCTATCCACAAGCAATAAGACTGATAAATAGCTAACAAAATAAATACACAGACTATGTGAGTTAACCTTGTTTCTTTATTGACCCTTTATTTTTGCACTCTCCATCATCTGCTCACTCACACATAATATGCACATACATTAATACTGACTCTACACACAAGCACACCAAATTCACATACAGGCTGCTGCTACTCTGTTTATCTTATATCCTGATGCCTAGTCACCTTACCCCTATACATATCTACCTCCATCACTCCAGTATTCCTGCACATTGTAGATATGGTATTGGAACTGACTATGTATATAGTATGCTTACTTACTTATTGTGTTCTTCATATATCTTCTTATTTCTTGTGTGTTTTTTCCAGTATTACACTGTTCATTCATTGTTGGATTTTGAGTTTGCAAGAAAGGCATTTGACTGTACTTGTGCATGTGACATTAAAACACACACCTGAAGGCTCCATTGACATGTTGTTAATAGGGCTGTCAGCAGTGACAGGTAGCTGGGGTGATGCAGCAGAGAGACTCCCTTTACGGCGTTGACGGTGTTGTCGCAGGCACACCCGTGTCACGTAAACAAAGATGTTAGGATGTTGTCATAACGTGACAGCTCCATAAACAAGGTGACCTCAGGGGGACGGCTTGGAAAATGCTGGGCAGAGCGTGACGTGGAGTGACAGACACCCATGACAGACAACCTACAGCCACACACAGTTGAAGACTCAAAGACTGACTTACGTGAGTTGAAAAATAAAATGCAAATATACAGTGCCTTGCGAAAGTATTCGGCCCCCCTGAACTTTGCGACCTTTTGCCACATTTCAGGCTTCAAACATAAAGATATAAAACTGTATTTTTTTGTGAAGAATCAACGACAAGTGGGACACAATCATGAAGTGGAACGACATTTATTGGATATTTAAAACTTTTTTAACAAATCAAAAACTGAAAAATTGGGCGTGCAAAATTATTCAGCCCCTTTACTTTCAGCGCAGCAAACTCTCTCCAGAAGTTCAGTGAGGATCTCTGAATGATCCAATGTTGACCTAAATGACTAATGATGATAAATACAATCCACCTGTGTGTAATCAAGTCTCCGTATAAATGCACCCGCACTGTGATAGTCTCAGAGGTCCGTTAAAAGCGCAGAGAGCATCATGAAGAACAAGGAACACACCAGGCAGGTCCGAGATACTGTTGTGAAGAAGTTTAAAGCCGGATTTGGATACAAAAAGATTTCCCAAGCTTTAAACATCCCAAGGAGCACTGTGCAAGCGATAATATTGAAATGGAAGGAGTATCAGACCACTGCAAATCTACCAAGACCTGGCCGTCCCTCTAAACTTTCAGCTCATACAAGGAGAAGACTGATCAGAGATGCAGCCAAGAGGCCCATGATCACTCTGGATGAACTGCAGAGATCTACAGCTGAGGTGGGAGACTCTGTCCATAGGACAACAATCAGTCGTATATTGCACCAATCTGGCCTTTATGGAAGAGTGGCAAGAAGAAAGCCATTTCTTAAAGATATCCATAAAAAGTGTTGTTTAAAGTTTGCCACAAGCCACCTGGGAGACACACCAAACATGTGGAAGAAGGTGCTCTGGTCAGATGAAACCAAAATTGAACTTTTTGGCAACAATGAAAAACGTTATGTTTGGCGTAAAAGCAACACAGCTGAACACACCATCCCCACTGTCAAACATGGTGGTGGCAGCATCATGGTTTGGGCCTGCTTTTCTTCAGCAGGGACAGGGAAGATGGTTAAAATTGATGGGAAGATGGATGGAGCTAAATACAGGACCATTCTGGAAGAAAACCTGATGGAGTCTGCAAAAGACCTGAGACTGGGACGGAGATTTGTCTTCCAACAATACAATGATCCAAAACATAAAGCAAAATCTACAATGGAATGGTTCAAAAATAAACATATCCAGGTGTTAGAATGGCCAAGTCAAAGTCCAGACCTGAATCCAATCGAGAATCTGTGGAAAGAACTGAAAACTGCTGTTCACAAATGCTCTCCATCCAACCTCACTGAGCTCGAGCTGTTTTGCAAGGAGGAATGGGAAAAAATGTCAGTCTCTCGATGTGCAAAACTGATAGAGACATACCCCAAGCGACTTACAGCTGTAATCGCAGCAAAAGGTGGCGCTACAAAGTATTAACTTAAGGGGGCTGAATAATTTTGCACGTCCAATTTTTCAGTTTTTGATTTGTTAAAAAAGTTTGAAATATCCAATAAATGTTGTTCCACTTCATGATTGTGTCCCACTTGTTGTTGATTCTTCACAAAAAAATACAGTTTTATATCTTTATGTTTGAAGCCTGAAATGTGGCAAAAGGTCGCAAAGTTCAAGGGGGCCGAATACTTTCGCAAGGCACTGTACACTGACATGGACTGACCAGGAGAATCCAGGT
This sequence comes from Oncorhynchus clarkii lewisi, assembly GCF_045791955.1. Taxonomy (NCBI): domain Eukaryota; kingdom Metazoa; phylum Chordata; class Actinopteri; order Salmoniformes; family Salmonidae; genus Oncorhynchus; species Oncorhynchus clarkii. The sequence continues at coordinate 56,192,340 of NC_092162.1, read as the reverse complement.
GAAAGCTATGATTCCTTATTGATGTCAACCTTTAAATCCACTTCAATCAGTGTAGATGAAGAGATTTTAAAGCCTTGGAACAATTGAGACATGGATTGTGTATGTGTGCCATTCATAGGGTCAATGGGCAAGACAAAATATTTCAGTGCCTTTGAATGGGGTATGGTAGAAAGTGCCAGGCACACTGGTTTGAGTGTGTCAAGAAATGCAATGATGCTGGGTTTTTCACACTCAACAATTTCCTGTGCGTATCAAGAATGGTCCACCATCCAAAGGGCATCCAGCCAACTTGACACAACTGTGGGAAGCATTGGAGTCAACATGGGCTAGCATCCCTTTGGAACGCTTTTGAAACCTTCTAGTCTGTGCCCCCAATGAATTGCGGCTGTTTTGAGGGCCAAAGGGGATGCAACTCAAAATGAATCTACAGTTGAAGTCGGAAGTTTCCATACATCTTAGCCAAATACATTTAAACTCTGTTTTTCACAATTCATGACATTTAATCCTAGTAACAATTCCCTGTCTTAGGTCAGTTAGGATCACCACTTTATTTTAAGAATGTGAAATGTCAGAATAATAATAGAGATAATTATTTATTTCAGCTTTTAATTCTTTCATCACATTCCCAGTGGGTCAGAAGTTTACATACAATCAATCAGTATTTGGTAGAATTGCCTTTAAATTGTTTAACTTGGGTCAAACATTTAGGGTAGCCTTCCACAAGCTTCCCACAATAAGTTGGGTGAATTTAGGCCTATTCCTCCTGACAGAGCTGGTGTAACTGAGTCAGGTTTGTAGGCCTCCTTGCTCGCACACGCTTTTTCAGTTCTGCCCACACATTTTCTAGATGATTGAGGTCAGGGCTTTGTGATAGCCACTCCAATACCTTGACTTTGTTGTCCTGAGGCCATTTTGCCACAATTTTGGAAGTATGCTTGGGGTCATTGTGCATTTGGAAGACCCATTTGCGACCAAGCTTTAACTTCCTGACTGATGTCTTGAGATGTTGCTTCAATATATCCCATAATTTTTCTTCCTCATGATGGCATTTATTTTGTGAAGTGCACCAGTCCCTCCTGCAGCAAAGAACCCCCACAACATGATGCTGCCACCACCGTGCTTCACATTTGGGATGGTGTTCTTCGGCTTGCAAGCCTCCCCTTTTTCTCCAAACACATAACGATGGTCATTATGGCCAAACAGTTATATTTTTGTTTCATCAGACCAGAGGACATTTCTCCAAAAAGTACCATCTTCGTCCCCATGTGCAGTTGCAAACCGTAGTCTGGCTTTTTATGGCGGTTTTGGAGCAGTGGCTTCTTCCTTGCTGAGCGGCCTTTCAGGTTATGTCGATATAGGACTTGTTTTACTGTGGGCTGAGTGGTCCCATGGTGTTAATACTTGCGTATTATTGTTTGTGCAGATGAACGTGGTACCTTCAGGCATTTGGAAATTGCTCCCAAGGATGAACCAGACTTGTGGAGGTCTACAATTTTTTTCTGAGGTCTTGGCTGATTTCTTTTGATTTTCCCATGATGTCAAGCGAAGAGGCACTGAGTTTCAAGGTAGGCCTTGAAATACATCCACAGGTACACCTCCAATTGACTCAAATGATGTCAATTAGCCTATCAGAAGCATCTAAAGCCATCATTTTCTGGAATTTTTCAAACTGTTTAAAGGCACAGTCAACTTAGTGTATGTAAACTTCTGACCCACTGGAATTATGATACAGTGAATTACAAGTGAAATAATCTGTCTGTAAACAATTAATGGAAAAATTACTTGTGTCATGCACAAAGTAGATGTCCTAAACGACTCGCCAAAACTATAGTTTGTTAACAAGAAATGTGTTGAGTGATTGAAAAACAAGTTTTAATGACTCCAACTTAAGTGTATGTAATCTTCCGACTTCAACTGTATGTACTGTTTCATACTAAATCGAGTGTCTTGGATTTACATACAAAATAATACGAAATGCTCTGAGACCAGGTTGTTCCCAGAGGCAGTTCCAGCACTGCTGTTACCACAACACAACACACACTATGTGAAATGAACCTTGACAATCTTGACAATCACATTACATTATCCTCATTCATTATGTGGAGGGCCAGGAGTTCTTCTGACCTTAACAGCAAAATCTCTGGGCTCTGAGAACACATCCCACCAGCTTTACCAGGGTTACTAACCTCGCGGTCGAGGCCTGCTGCCACGGTGACAATGTCTCCGGTCTCGCTGTTGATGGTGAACATGTTGGGGATGGGGCTGTGTGGCGTCTGGGAAAGGATCCGGTAGCGCACCATCCCATTGGCCGTGGTGTTGTCATCATGATCGAAGGCTGCCAGGTGCATCACAAACGTACCTGAGGAAGAGGAGGCAACAGTCAGATAAGGCTCAAAAGTCAGACAAGCACAAAGTACCAGTCAAAAGTTTGGACCCTCCTACTAATTTTTAAACCGCAGAGTGAAGGAAAAGCAGCCAACAAGTGCTCAGCATATGTGGGAACTCCTTCAAGAATGTTGGAAAAGCATTCCAGGTGAAGCTGGTTGAGGGAATGCCAAGAGTGTGCAAAGCTGTCATCAAGGCAAAGGGTGGCTACTCTGAAGAATCTCAAATATAAATTGTTTAAAAAAATGTGGGTTACTAAATGATTCCACATGTGTTCATTCATAGTTTGGGTTGTCTTCACTATTATTCTACAGTGTAAAAAAGAGTCAAAATAAAGAAAAACCCTGGAATGAGTAGGTGTGTCCAAACGTTTGACTGGTACTGTACATTCATGCACACACTGATCTCTCACTCTCTCTCTTTATCTCTCTGTCCCTGTTTACACTCCCCTCTCTCTCTCTCTGTCCCTGTTTACACTCCTCTCTCTCTCTCTATGTCCCTGTTTATGCTCCTCTCTCTCTCTGTTCCTGTTTACACTCCTCTCTCTCTGTCCCTGTTTACACTCCTCTCTCTCTCTGTCCCTGTTTATACTCCTCTCTCTCTCTCTCTGTCCCTGTTTACACTCTCCTCTCTCTCTCTCTCTCTCTCTCTCTCTCTCTGTCCCTGTTTACACTCCTCTCTCTCTCTCTGTCCCTGTTTATACTCCTCTCTCTCTATGTCCCTGTTTATACTCCTCTCTCTTTGTCCCTGTTTATACTCCTCTCTCTCTCTCTCTCTCTCTCTCTGTCCCTGTTTATACCTCTCTCTCTCTCTCTGTCCCTGTTTATACTCCTCTCTCTCTCTCTCTGTCTCTCTCCTTCACTCTCTCTCTCTCTCTCTCTCTCTCTCTCTCTCTCTCTCTCTCTCTCTCTCTCCCTCCCTCCTTTCTCTCTTTCTCCTCCCCCCTCTCTCCCTCTCTCTCCTCCCCCCCTCTGTCTCTCTCTCTCCCTCTCTCTCCTCCCCCCCTCTCTGTCTCTCTCTCTCCAGCTGTCTCTTTCCCTCTCTCTCTCCATCTGCCTCCTCTCCACCAGTAATTTCCATCCAATTGTTATTATCAGAAATAGTGATATCATCCCAGTGACAAGCTCCGTCCAGAGATAATTCCAGCCGAGCCACCATTTCAAACTCCATTACATTTCAAAGGAACATTTGTCAATGGGGCCGAGAAGAGAGAAATTGGATTCCAAAGGACTCAGAGAGAAAGGAAAGGAAGAAAGAGCAGAGGAACAGAGTGAGGGATAAAGGACAGACAGAGAGCGGCTTTGCATTTGGTTCCAACTAGGGAGACTATCAATCTTTCACCCATCTCTCTCTCTCTCCCTCTATCTCTCTCTATCTCTGGAGAATCACACTGTGTCACCCATTGCCTGGGTAATTTCATTACGGGGTGTTCTTAGGGGGCTTAATGTGGACCCTTTGTACGGGCGTCTACTCTGTGCCTGACAGGATTAGGGGCCTAAATGAGTCTTTAATTTGAAAACTAATTCAACTCTGTAATTGGCTTCCCATTGAAACCACTGGAGCTCTTAATACCAAAACTATTTTTTTATGATTATTGTTCGGCTGAATGTCACGCATGCTACTGCCAAGGATTGGTGATGTGTGCGTGTATGTGTGTGTGTGTGCTTGTGTGTGTGTGTGTGTGTCTGTGTTGGGGTGGCGGAGTTTGTATTAAAATCGCTTCAGGTTGAAAAAGGAGAACGGAAGAGAGAGTTAGTGAGAAAATGAAAGTGCACGTAGCACCTGGACACCTCTTCAGATTTCAGATCACCTCTAGTGCAATACGACCTGGCTCATCAGCCTTTCTCTCCACTGTGAGGGAATAAATCAAATGAGTCAGTGGAGCTGCAGCTAAAGCGTGGTAAATTTAATCGCCGTATCATCGCCAGCCACACCATCCACAGCTTTATGGCCATGCAGCCAACAGTAGAGCTAGCTAAATGAGCACACTGCAGGACTGAAGCTCTCCATCTGAGCAAATGCCTCTGGGCTAAATCAAGTGAAATGTGAAACTGAATCAATCTATAAAAAAAAACCCACAAATGCTCCAAATGGTATTCTCTACTAGAGGTCGACCGAGTATGATTTTTCCGATACCGATTATTGGAGGACCAAAAAAAGCTGATACTGATTAATCGGACGATTTTTATTTATTTATTTGTAATAATGACAATTACAACAATACTGAATGAACACTTATTTTTACTTAATTTTACATCAATAAAATCAATTTAGCCTCAAATAGATAATGAAACATGTTCAATTTGATTTAAATAATGCAAAAACCATGTGTTGGAGAGGAAATTAAAAGTGCAATATGTGCCATGTAAGAAAGCTAACGTTTAAGTTCCTTGCTCAGAACATGAGAACATATGAAAGCTGGTGGTTCCTTTTAACATACAGTGCCTTGCGAAAGTATTCGGCCCCCTTGAACTTTGCGACCTTTTGCCACATTTCAGGCTTCAAACATAAAGATATAAAACTGTATTTTTTTGTGAAGAATCAACAACAAGTGGGACACAATCATGAAGTGGAACGACATTTATTGGATATTTCAAACTTTTTTAACAAATCAAAAACTGAAAAATTGGGCGTGCAAAATTATTCAGCCCCCTTAAGGTAATACTTTGTAGCGCCACCTTTTGCTGCGATTACAGCTGTAAGTCGCTTGGGGTATGTCTCTATCAGTTTTGCACATCGAGAGACTGACATTTTTTCCCATTCCTCCTTGCAAAACAGCTCGAGCTCAGTGAGGTTGGATGGAGAGCATTTGTGAACAGCAGTTTTCAGTTCTTTCCACAGATTCTCAATTGGATTCAGGTCTGGACTTTGACTTGGCCATTCTAACACCTGGATATGTTTATTTTTGAACCATTCCATTGTAGATTTTGCTTTATGTTTTGGATCATTGTCTTGTTGGAAGACAAATCTCCGTCCCAGTCTCAGGTCTTTTGCAGACTCCATCAGGTTTTCTTCCAGAATGGTCCTGTATTTGGCTCCATCCATCTTCCCATCAATTTGAACCATCTTCCCTGTCCCTGCTGAAGAAAAGCAGGCCCAAACCATGATGCTGCCACCACCATGTTTGACAGTGGGGATGGTGTGTTCAGCTGTGTTGCTTTTACGCCAAACATAACGTTTTGCATTGTTGTCAAAAAGTTCAATTTTGGTTTCATCTGACCAGAGCACCTTCTTCCACATGTTTGGTGTGTCTCCCAGGTGGCTTGTGGCAAACTTTAAACAACACTTTTTATGGATATCTTTAAGAAATGGCTTTCTTCTTGCCACTCTTCCATAAAGGCCAGATTTGTGCAATATACGACTGATTGTTGTCCTATGGACAGAGTCTCACACCTCATCTGTAGATCTCTGCAGTTCATCCAGAGTGATCATGGGCCTCTTGGCTGCATCTCTGATTAGTCTTCTCCTTGTATGAGCTGAAAGTTTAGAGGGACGGCCAGTTCTTGGTAGATTTGCAGTGGTCTGATACTCCTTCCATTTCAATATTATCGCTTGCACAGTGCTCCTTGGGATGTTTAAAGCTTGGGAAATCTTTTTGTATCCAAATCCGGCTTTAAACTTCTTCAAAACAGTATCTCGGACCTGCCTGGTGTGTTCCTTGTTCTTCATGATGCTCTCTGCGCTTTTAACGGACCTCTGAGACTATCACAGTGCAGGTGCATTTATACGGAGACTTGATTACACACAGGTGGATTGTATTTATCATCATTAGTCATTTAGGTCAACATTGGATCATTCAGAGATCCTCACTGAACTTCTGGAGAGAGTTTGCTGCACTGAAAGTAAAGGGGCTGAATAATTTTGCATGCCCAATTTTTCAGTTTTTTATTTGTTAAAAAAGTTTGAAATATCCAATAAATGTCGTTCCACTTCATGATTGTGTCCCACTTGTTGTTGATTCTTCACAAAAAAATACAGTTTTATATCTTTATGTTTGAAGCCTGAAATGTGGCAAAAGGTCGCAAATTTCAAGGGGGCCGAATACTTTCGCAAGGCACTGTAAGTCTTCAATATTCCCAGGTAATACGTTTTAGGTTGTAGGATATGCATATAATTAGTAGATTTGGATAGAAAACACTCTAAAGTTTCCAAACCTGTTAAAATAATGTCTGTGAGTATAACAGAACTGATTTGGAAGGCGAAAACCAGAGAATAATCCATTCAGGAAGTAGGATTTTTTGATGTTGTTGTAGTTTTCTATTCAATGCCATTACAGTATCCATTGACTTAGGACTCAAATTGCAGTTCCTATGCCTTCCACTAGATGTTAACAGTCTTTAGATTAATCGGTCAACCTCTATTCTCTAGGGGCTCCATTTTTCTCACGCAGAACAGCAAAGTAGTGTGCAAAGACTGCTGTAAAACTCACTATTCTCTACAATGTGATTTTTATAGGAACATTCTTCTGTCCATGTCAGTGAGAAAGAGACAATGTTCCATCCATCCCTGTGTTTACCTGGCTTGGAGCCCTCGTCGACAGAGCCATTGTAGACCTGGTTCTTGAACTCAGGCCGGTTGTCGTTCATGTCTATGACATAGATGTACAGGTCTATGGGGCTCTCCACTCGCTCACCATTCATGTTCACTGCATGCGCACGAAGCTGGAGAGGGTAAAAGAGAATGTGTGTGAGAGAGAGAGAGAGAGAGATAAAGATAGAGGGTCAATTATGCTGCCATTAACAATCTCAACATCAGTAACATGATATGGTTGATATGCAGTGTGGTAACCAATGCTAAGCTAAGCACTGCATTGGGGCATATTTGAGGAAAAACAAAAGGACTAGAGAGAAATAAACAATGTTGCATTTCATAACTGCACAGCCAAATGGGTACCAAGCACCAATAATATATGTGACTCGTTTCAGGAAACTAGGCGTATGTCGTGCGTCACTACTTCACAGGAGCAGCACTTGAACATAATTTTTAAAATGTTTATCAAAATGCGTTTATTGGGCATGCCTTCTGAAACATGTGAACTTTAATTTGCCTTAAAAACAAACTTGTCTGCCATCTGTAAATACCAATGAAATTGTTAAATTACGAGCCCAGTTGGTTTAGCCACAGAAAAAGTGAGGAACCTTTCTGCTAGCCATGATTGGCTGAGATAATAGTTCGGATTGGTCTGCCATGTAGCACGCTTCTGTCTATAACATGAGCTGCTTAGTATGTGTAGGTAATCCTTTCTGAAGTGGCTTTTTTGAAAGATATCACAAAGAACTCCACAAGTGTTGCTAAGGCTCTCCACTTTCTGGAGGAAGCAGAGTGTGATACCTAAGGTGGGGAAAATTCCGGCATTTGATTGCAAATGGGGAGGGACTCGAAAAGAGAACACAGAAATCTGTAAAACACCTGCCTGGACGACATCTTCAAACTAAGTGTAACCATGGCATCCGTGACAGAGAGATAGAAGATTTCATCCATGTATACGGGTAAGGGAGTCTAGCTAGCTACATTTTCAGAAAAATATTGGTTTATTGGTGTTAAAATGCACACTACAACATTGTCCCAGCATCTCCAACACCTAATTCTCAGGACTAGTTTCTTGAAAGTAACAAACAACAAAATTCCCTCATTTTAAAGAGCTGGCTCCCCTTCAAAATATGATCTATTATTTTGTTTACTTCTTCTCCTAGTCTTCTTGGATCTCAGTCCAACATTCTGCGGTTGGTTTATTTGAAAGGGAATCCCAAAATCTCTTAATCTTATAGCCCACATCACAAACACAGTGAGTCAATGTGAACGGCTGCTCGACTGTATCCTATCCTAGAGCAACAGCAGCGGTAAGATTTCACACATAGTTTGGGCATATAATTAATATCAAAATCTATACAGACAGGAAAGCCAGTCTAGATATCCTTTCCCTCCCCAGAAATCTGAAATATATATTTTTTGATAAAGAACACTGCAGGAGACAAATGCTGGTAATATACCTTGGTTAGCCATAGAGGATATGTTAAGATTCAATAAACATCTGTGCTCTGTTTTTACTGCACCCAGGGAGAGAGTCACACTGATCTCTCTTTAAAATCAATGTGTTATATTTCACTATTTGACCTTACTAGCATGCTTTATATCATCGACAAAGATTTATTCAACTTTGTCCCTGTAGACTGCGTGAAACGACAAAGGTTTAGGAACAATTCAGCGTTTGAGATGGACCAATAGGAATCAGGATGGCATCAACATTCCACTGCAACAGGCAAATATGTCGCCTGTTAGATTGTCTGAGATGACTATGAACAGGACACATGAGTGGATGTAGTAAGACCTTCCACCAACCTATCTGATTCTCAGGGTATAAGCTTCAAAAGAGAGAACAGGTGAGGAGAGGAGAAAGGAAGGTAGGAGGGAAAGAGATAAATGGAGGAGTGGAGGCAAGGGAAGAAGTTAAAAACAAGAGGAAGGAAAGAAAAGTGAAGAGAGGAGAAGGGAGAAGGGGAGGAATGTATGGTTACAATCTGTATCAGCAGAACCTCTCTATTATGTGCTTCTGATCGGACAGTGAGAGGGTGTCAGCCGGGGTATCGCCATGACAACTATCTATTAAAAACCTTCTTACCCTCTTGCCAGGAGGGTTGTGGCCTTGTGACAGGAAAAAGAATCAGGAGGACGCACCATCCACTTCCTTTCTCTAAGGCAGGTGAACATCCTCTCCAATCTCTCTACATTTACCTCCCCTTTCCTCTCTGCACCTCACAAAAATTGCATCACCGGGTCTCCCAAAGGTTAATTTGACTTTTATTTTTCCTCTGCATTGTCTGATCTGGCCCTGCACCCAATATCCGCACCCTGCCATCACTCCCTGCTAAACCGCAGTCTGGGAGCCCACAAAGCGTTATCTCTCTCCTAGCGCTGCGCTGCACGGCGCCGACACCCTCATTCAATAACACCGCTAGTCAGAGATTTCAAGCCCTGTTTAAAGGTCCACTGCAGTTTTTTTTATCTCAATATCAAATCATTTCTGGGTAACAGTTAAGTAACTTACTGTGATAGTTTTCAACTAAAATGGTCAAAAAGAAACCAAAATAGCTTCAAAGGCAATTTCTCAATCAATAATGTTGCTGTCTGGGAGGAAAAGTGAAAATATGCTGTTATTGGTGGATAGGTTTAGAACTAGGGATGGGTAGCGTTAAGGTTTTAACGGTATTACTACTCTTACCAATACTGCTTATCCATCCGGGACTTTAACGGTATTACTACTCTTACCAATACTGCTTATCCATCCGGGACTTTAACGGTATTACTACTCTTACCAATACTGCTTATCCATCCGGGACTTTAACGGTATTACTACTCTTACCAATACTGCTTATCCATCCGGGACTTTAACGGTATTACTACTCTTACCAATACTGCTTATCCATCCGGTACTTTAACGGTATTCTTATCGTTTTTTTTATCAGAAAAAAAACGAATTAAGAACAGAATTAACATTGCATTATTTTTTTTAATGTAAAATAAATCAAATAAACAATTATTTACAGCAAAAGAAACAGTAATGTTTTGAACAAATCACTAGTATACACTCTAATGTTGTGATGATGGAAATCTAAAACAAATGAAATATTTTCCTGCAAAAGAAAAGACAGTGGTATAGAGCAACATGGGTGGGGCATGCAGGTAGGCTGTAAAAGGACTAACTGTTCTTAGCAGTTCTTCTGGAGAAAGATCAACATATTTGCCTTCTCTGGCAGAAGTCGGGACCTCTCCTGGCTTATTGTGTTCCCTGCAGTCAAAAATACCCTCTCGCTAGAGGTGGAGGAGGCTTGAGCAGAAAGGTAGCTTGTTGTGAGGAGGGGCAGAGTAGCTCTCTTCTCCCACCACCACATTACAGGATTTTCAGCCATGGGGATGGGAGGCAGGCCTTTGTAGAGCTCAACCTCTAGGTGAACACGCTCGCTGAGGGTGAGGGACAAGGTGTCCTGTTGGATCGTCAACCTCAACTCCCTGTCGTCCTCTGAGAACAGCTCCTCCAAGGCACTCCTTGTTTTGTTTAATGGAGGGACAGTCTCCTCCATTTCCTATCCTTCTCCCTCAGACTCCTCCTGTTGCTGGTGCTCTGTGTCTGTCTGCTCCGGCTCCTCTGACAGCCCTGGTGTTGCTCCTGTCACATTGGCCTCAACAGTTGCCTTCCTCAGCCTGTTCCAGACGGTGTCACTCACCGGCCTCACTTTAAATGTGGGGTCCATTGCTGTGGCCTCATGCAGGAAGGCTTGAATGTCCTCATCCTGATAGCGCTTGGAGAGGTTCCCCCACACCTTCTCTTTGATGGTTGCCACAAGCGTTGTATCTTCATGCTTCACAGTGAAGTTCTCTTCCAGTTTGTGGAGGATGGGTATGATCTGTCCACAGGTGGCATTCTATTCACATGACAGACACAGTGTGGATGTATAGAGGATTCTCATGAACTGGACAAACTCCTCAGCCTTATGGAAGTCCTCTTCCTTCAGATGGTCCAGGTTGTCCTTGGTCATTGCTTTTCACAGTCTTGGGTCCAAGGCTGCTGCTTGGATTGCTGGATACCGCTCCATGAATCTCTCTATCATTAGATAGATGAGTGAGTGAGTGTTGCAGAAGGCCCGAAACAACAACAAAAAACAACATACATTTAATTACCGCACACTTGAACATTTAAGGAAATTGTTAAATGTGGGAATTTCTAAATAATACTTTAATAGATTAAACGGTATTCTTACCAAGGAGCTTCTGGTTTTCCTTCAAGACTGTTTTGGACATGGAGGATCTCTTGAACCACACAACCAGCTCTGATTCGGGCTGCCCATTTATCAACGGAAGTCATTTTGTAGATTTTCTGTGCTGCCAGATTCAATGAATACGCAAAGCATCCTATTTTTAGGATGTGTAGACTCTTGATGGCAACATCCATATTTCCAGCATTATCAACAGTCACAGCTAAAATCTTGCTCGGCTCTAACTCAAACTCTTCCAGAATGTCTGAGATCTCCTCTACCACTACTTTGCGAGTTTGCGATTTGTACACTGCCCTGGTGTGGAGGACATGGCTTGTGTAGTGCACTGTAACAGTGAGATAGTGGTCCTGACAGAGGCTGGTCCACTCGCCTGATGATGATGGCCAACTTTGGCACGTCCTTCAGCTCAATGATCACATTGAGTGCCTTGCTCATCTCCCTACAGTAAAACAAAGATTGTTTTCCTGTGTTGAATTATCATTATTGAATTATTGTGTTGTTATGTTTTGTATTATGGAGTGATGGGACTAACATACAACCCTTTTATACTACTATATCCTAAAATTGAATACAACTCAATATATACTGGTAGGACTGATCACCGACAATGAAAGAGAGAGCCAATAGAGAGTAGGTCAGAGACCTGGCTGGGTGGTGCCAGAATAACAACCTGTCCCTCAACGTAACCAAGACTAAGGAGATGATTGTGGATGATTGTGGACATCGACGGGGCTGTTGTGGAGCAGGTTGAGAGCTTCAAGTTCCTTGGTGTCCACATCACCAACAAACTAGAATGGTCCAAACACACCAAGACAGTGGTGAAGAGGGCACGACAAAGCCCATTCCCCCTCAAGAGACTGAAAAGATTTGTCATGGGTCCTCAGATCCTCAAAAGGTTCTACAGCTGCATCACTGCCTGGTACGGAAACTGCTCGGCCTCCGACTGCAAGGAACTACAGAGGGTAGCCCAGTACGAACTAACCTGCCTGCCATCCAGGACCTCTATACCAGGCGAGGTCAGAGGAAGGACCTAAAAATTGTCAAAGAGCCCAGCCACCCCAGTCATAGACTGTTCTCTCTACTACCGCATGGCAAGCGGTACCAGAGTGCCAAATCTAGGACCAAAAGGCTTCTCAACAGTTTTTACCCCCAAGCCATAAGACTTCTGAACAGGTAATCAAATGGCTACCCGGACTATTTGCATTGTGTGCCCCCCCAAACCCCTCTTTTACGCTGCTGCTACTCTCTGTTTTTCATATATGCATAGTCACTTTAACCATACCTACATGTACATACTACCTCAATCAGCCCGACTAACCAGTGCCTGTATATAGCCTTTATACTATTATAGCCTCGCTACTGTTATTTTCACTGTCTTTTTTACTGTTGTTTTTTATTTCTTTACTTATCTATTGTTCACCAAATACCTTTTTAAACTTCAAAATTGCACTGTTGGTTAGAGCCTGTAAGTAAGCATTTCACTGTATTTGGCGCACATGAAAAAAATAAACTTTGATTTGATACTTTCATTTCATACTGACAGACTGTTACCTAAAACCCTTGGACACTGTTGCAAAGGAGTGTAGGCCTTTCACTATGAACTTGGTCACGGCTAGGTGGCACTCATTAACACTCTCCTCAGTCATCCTCCCACTAGCTGCCAGAGTGAAGGGGCTTTGGGCTTATCTTTGGCATGGACCAGTGGTATTAGAGAGAGGAGTGGGTTGGTTCATTTTAGCTGCAACTTTAACAAAAAAGTTGCAAAATCTTTAAATGGGTGATTGAATTTATGAACGCACCCATAGCTAAACAATCAGCTGGCTTATGGTTACTTTGATCATGAACGCATGTTCGCATAATTTAGCTAACACCATGTGTGGGCTCTAGGTTGCTAGCATACATACCTAACATAGATCGGGTAATGAGAGATGAACTATGAGCTAGGCAGTCAAAAACTCTACATTTCTCTGCCTGTACATGATGCAATTTCGATAGATGTTTGGACAGATTCCTCGTGATTCCGCCCTTACAAGCAAAAGTCTTGTTGCCATGTGGCAACGAGCATTGTCAGCATCGACTCTGGTGAAGTGTAACCACACTTTTGAACGTTTAGCTCCCCCCGCCATCGTCACGAATTAAGAGCAGGGTCTTTCTGGAGTGTGTGTGTGAGCTGTAGCGTGTGAGAGACAGGCTCCACGCGAGAGAGATCTCTTCTGGATTGGGAATATTGAAAATGACTCATAGACGAATGTCTTCATCTTATTGCAACTGTCGTGTCTTTGGTATCATTAAAGTGAAGACTGTTATTTTATCAAATCAATTCTCTGTAATTATTATTACGTGATTAAACTAATCATGTAAATGTAATTAACTAGGAAGTCGGGGCACCAAGGAAAATCTTCAGATTACAAAGTTATAATTTTCAGATATTTTAATATCCGATCAATTAAGTCTTCCAATTAATGAATTATTCTTCACCTCATGTTAGTCTCATTCCAAACGTCATAAATTGTTGGTTATCTGCACGAACCCAGCCTTTACTATGAATCATCCATACACCAATTATCTTAATCATTTATTTACTAACTAACTAAATAATCACAGAAATGCATAAACAAACAAACAGTGGATATGGTTACAAGGAAAGGATAGTGGAGGTTCCCTAGTGGGCTAAGCCGATATGACGGCTTGGTGGACAAAGGGAAGTGGGTGCGGACTGAGAAGGGCGGGAAAGACAACATTTCGGCAGATAATTTTAGAAAGAGAGGGTCCAGATTGTCTAGCCCGGCTGATTTGTAGGGTTCCAGATTTTTCAGCTCTTTCAGAACATCAGCTATCTGGATTGGGGTAGGTTTGGGCGAGTTGCTGTTACGTCATTTCACAAATAGTTTCATCTTTACTAATTCATTTTATACAATATCTAGACGCAAACCTCATAAAGGAAGCACCTATGTAAACAGAGTTATGGTAATGTATGTCTTTCATGAGGTCACAAACATGAAACAAAACAGACCGGGTCGTAGCTGGCTTCCCCACCGACCGTTTACACATTCTCCAAAACATGGATATTGTTCAGTTCTCAAGTTCTGTGATGTAGAAGAAGTTCTTTTGTTCTACTGTGAAACTCTCTCTCTATATATATATACTGCATGGCCAGGAGGAGAGAGTCTCCTCCAGGCATTTACGACCTGAGATAACAGAACCTGGGTGTAGGGGGGAAGAGAGAGAGAGAGAGAGAGAGAAAGAGAGAGAGAGAGAGAGAGAGAGAGAGAGAGAGAGAGATGCCATGATCTATACCCAGAAAGGGCCATGATAAAATGTGCAAGATAACATTTATGTAGCAATAATAAATAGGACATGAATTTTCTTAATTTCTCCAGTACCGAAAGCAGAACCGATAACGTCAGAGCATATCGATACTACGGTCTTTCATAATTTAGCCCCAGAGCCCGTTTAATACCGGGTTTCGGTACACATCCCTATTTGGAACTCTGTCTTATTGATCAACTAGCTCATTTGCCTCATAGTGATGTCACCATGGAAGGCCAAAACTCCATCCCACCTAAACAAGCATGAAATATCAGGCAGTTTTTCAGCTCTTACACTAAAAGGGCATTATCATCCTTTTACAATTTTAAAGTATTATTTCATCCTCATAGTGTGGAAATATATATAAAACACATGTAAATCACATTGTTAACTGCCTTGGGCCTTTAAAGGACACAAGAACCCTGAACCCTTTTCATAGAACATAGCAAACTGGCTCTAACCAACATGGAAAGAGGAGTATAAGGCCCCGGTGCACAACTGAGCAAGAGGACAAGTACTGTTGTGTCTTTGGCATCATTAAACTGAAGATTAATCTTTATCAAATTACTCTCTGTAATTATTATTGCGCGATTAAACTGATTAATCATGTAACTATAATTAACTAAGAAGTCGGGGCACCAAGGAGAATATTTCGATTACAAAGTTATAATTTTCCTAATATAACTTTTCAGATATTTTCATATCTGATCAATAGTCTTCTGATGAATGAATTCTTCTTCACCTCACGTAGTCTCATTCCAAACATTGTAAATGGTTGGTTATTTGCAGTCTTCACTCTGAGTCATCCATACATGAATTGTCTTAAATAATGTATTTATTAACTAACTAAACAATCACAGAAGTGCACACACAAACAAACAAAGTAAATATGGTTACAAGAAATTATAGGGGAATGTACCCTAGTGGGCTAAACCGGCATGGCGGCTTGTTAGACTAAAGGGGAGTGGGGGTCGACTGAGAAGTCACTACAGAGTGATAATTATAACAATTGAAATGCTAATCCTTTGCACATGAACGCTCACTCATTCGGGAACAATTGCAATCAAAATATATATTTACACTCAGTGTGTCGTCGGGATCTCTGTTGAAAAGTTTGTTTCTGTTGGAAAGCGTCCGTTCTCTCTCTCTCTCTATGTCGTGGTTAGAATGGATAGTTCAATGGATAGTGACATTCATTCATGTCGTTATAGAATAGATGTTTCGGCGGTTGTCGGTCTTCACGTTCAATGAAACTGGATTCCTAGCTGCAGACTAGTAATTAATATCAAAGATTTGTTCTTATTCTGTCGGCATCGATAGTCTAAGAGTTTAACCACGTGGGATGGTTAAAAGATTCAGCAGTCTGGTCTCAAAACTTGGCCCTCTCGTTATCGAGGTAAGCTGGACTGCAACCCTTGTCCTCTCGTAATTGAGAGCAACATTGTCTGTTGAGCAACTCTCAAAGTGGGGGTTTTATTCGGGAGAGCAAAAAAAGCTTTCTCATGACGCCAGATCGTAACTATGCTCATGGGCGGTCCTCTGATTTAGTTAAACTCAAAAGGGAATTGGAGTTTCCTTCATTAAACCGTCCAAAATCGCATTACACAATTTTACAAACAGTATCCTCCTCACTCATTAATCTTATACAACAATTAGATGTCATCTCATACCTGAGGCTATTATATAAACAGTGTTATGGTAATGTGGCCGTATTGTCTCCGATGAGTTTCACAAAATTGTACCAAAAGGACCAGTTCGTAGCTGGATTCTTCACCTATCTTTTATACCTTCTCCAGAACATAAATGTTGTTCAGACCTCAAGTTCTGTGAGGTGGAAGAAATTCCTTTGTTCTCTTCTATGAAAACTCTACTCTCTCTCTATACTGTGGCCATGAGGAGATAATCTCCTCCAGGAATTTACGACCTCTCTCTGACCACAGCAACCTGTGTGTAGGAAACAGGTAGAGGGGGATTGGGCTTGCTGTACCCAAAGAGGGCAGGGTCATGACAGTACATTAGAGTGTCTAGTTTGAGAAACAGACGTCTCACAAGTCTTCAATTGGCAGCTTCATTAAATAGTACCCGCAAAACACCAATCTCAACGTCAACAGTGAAGAGGCAACTCCGGGATGCTGGCCTTCTAGTCAGAGTCGCAAAGAAAAAGCCAAATCTCAGACTGGCAAATTAAAAAAGAAGATTAAGATGGGCAAAAGAACACAAATACTGGACAGAGGAAGATTGGAAAAAAGTGTTATGGACAGACAAATCTAAGTTAGAGGTGTTTGGATAACAAAGAAGAACATTTGTGAGACACAGAAAAAAATGAAAAGATGCTGGAGGCGTGCTTGACGTCATATGTCAAGCATGGTGGAGGCAATGTGATGGTCTGGGGGTGCATTGGTGGTGGTAAAATCATTATTTATAACCTTGTCAATGTCTTGACTATTTTTCCTATTCATTTTCCAACTCATTTCATGTAGTATGTTTTCATGGAAAACAAGGACATTTCTAAGTGACCCCAAACTTTTGAATGGTAGTGTACATGTACAGTGGGGCAAAAAAGTATTTAGTCAGCCACCAATTGTGGAAGTTCTCCTACTTAAAAATATGAGAGAGGCCTGTAATTTTCATCATAGGTACACTTCAACTATGACAGACAAAATGAGAAAAAAAAATCCAGAAAATCACATTGTAGGATTTTTAATGAATTTATTTGAAAATTATGGTTTTTGGTCACCTACAAACAAGCAAGATTTCTGGCACTCACAAACCTGTAACTTCTTCTTTAAGAGGCTGGGAAGACTGAATCTGCAATAGGAAAGCAGCTTGGTTTGAAGAAATTAACTGTGGGAGCAATTATTAGGAAATGGAAGACATACAAGACCACTGAAAATCTCCCTCGATCTGGGGCTCCACGCAAGATCTCACCCCGTGGGGTCAAAATGATCACAAGAATCACAAAAATCTCAGAACCACACGGGGGGACCTAGTGAATGACCTGCAGAGAGCTGGGACCAAAGTAACAAAGCCTACCATCAGTAACACACTACGCCGCCAGGGACTCAAATCCTGCAGTGCGAGACGTGTCCCCCTGCTTAAGCCAGTACATGTCCAGGCCCATCTGAAGTTTGCTAGAGAGCATTTGGATGATCCAGAAGAAGATTGGGAGAATGTCATATGCTCAGATGAAACCAAAATAGATATTTTTGGTAAAAACTAAACTCGTCGTGTTTGGAGGACAAAGAATGCTGAGTTGCATCCAAAGAACACCATACCTACTGTGAAGCATGGGGGTGGAAACATCATGCTTTGGGGCTGTGGACGACTGATCCGTGTAAAGGAAAGAACAAGTGGGGCCATGTATCGTGAGAGTTTGAGTGAAAACCTCCTTCCATCAGCAAGGGCATTGAAGATGAAACGTGGCTGGGTCTTTCAGCATGACAATGATCCCAAACATACCGCCCGGGCAACTAAGGAGTGGCTTCGTAAGAAGCATTTCAAGGTCCTGGAGTGGCCTAGCCAGTCTCCAGATCTCAACCCCATAGAAAATCTTTGGAGGGAGTTGAAAGTCCGTGTTGCCCAGCAACAACCCCAAAACATCACTGCTCTAGAGGAGATCTGCATGGAGGAATGGGCCAAAATACCAGCAACAGTGTGTGAAAATCTTGTGAAGACTTACAGAAAACGTTTGACCTCTGTCATTGCCAACAAAGGGTATATAACAAAGTATTGAGATAAACTTTTGTTATTGACCAAATACTTATTTGCCACCATAATTTGCAAATAAATTCATTATAGATCCTACAATGTGATTTTCTGGATTTTTTTCTCTCATTTTGTCTGTCATAGTTGAAGTGTACCTATGATGAAAATTACAGGCCTCTCTCCTCTTTTTAAGTGGGAGAACTTGCACAATTGGTGGCTGACTAAATACTTTTTTGCCCCACTGTATATATAAAATATAATCTTGTTTTATTCTGATGTTTGTAAACATTGTAAATATAAACAAACACTAAATAGCCTCATAACATGGTTAAAACAATACTTTTTATATCATGGAGGGTATGCTTTTTACCAAAACAAAAGCAGGGCAACCATTTTGTCATTGTTTCATCTGTGGATTTGCAATTTAAACAGCTGCATATTATCAATATATCATTGTGTCACCAACAAAAAGGTCAACAATAGGTCTATAGCAAATGCAGTAAATGCCATTCATTTTTTAAATGTAAATAGCCCTTTTCAGTAGTGCTCAAAGCATGCCATTCCATGAGCTCAGTGTTTCTTTTTCAACTCAAATCAATGAGCCCAATCAGTCCTCCATGATAACAAAATCATAAACAACAGAGTAGGGCTGGCTAATAAATCCTTAGTTTTGGGGTCATGCTCAGGTAAAACAATTTGGCTAATCTATACTTCAATATTTCCAAGTCCAATTCTTGAAGATCAAGGGGTATAACATTTTTTGGAATGACTGAAATTCTTTGGTTTTTAATGTTATTATATAATTTAATCATATTATTATATGTAGTAGAAAGCGATGGGTTAGAAGAAGCCTACATAACCAATAAAGTAAAATTGAACATCCATATATGGCCAGCTATGTAAACTTTAACATGGATTTATCCTGCAATAGACGTCGGTTGTCTTCTTCCTAGTGCCTCCTCAGGGGAAAGTAATCTAAAAGTAACAGAATGTAATCAGATTACATTACTGAGTTTGCGTAATCCAAAAGTTACATTACTGATTATAATTTTGGACAGGTAACTAGTAACTGTAATGGATTACATTTAGGAAGTGACCCACCCAACCCTGATGTCGGATGACAAAGCTGACAACAATGTCGCTTTGAGGAAGTATTCCCCCCTTCAAGGATATTAAAGTGGTAAGATAATGAAAGATAACTTTTACCACAAATATTTTTTCTTTAATAAAAAAGCTGGATGGTAGTTTCATAGCTTAAGTTATTTTAGTCTTCCTTACATAGAGTACATCTTATATAGCTTCTGAGTCAGAAGTTATGACTGTGTGGCTACATTTGGTTCTTTATCAAAATTTGACAGAGACACATCCAGCCTGGGCTTTAATCCAAGAACCCGTCACCAAGCCTGGGCCTTTCTTAACAAATCACCATCGATCCTGCATCCTCCTGGGCATACATCTGCCCAGCTCTGCCTCTCAATGGAAAGCTGGGCCTCTGAGTTCAACAAATAAACAAAGACATATCAAACAGAGGGAGAGATGTGAGGAGCAGGGAGAGAGAGAATGCGAGAGATTCAATTGTGGAGAGAAAGCAACAAGCATTATTCCTACAGTAGCTACATCAAAGTGGTATATTAATGATAATAATTAGTTGGTGTTAGCACGGAGCTTATGGGCAAAATCCCACATGGGCCACATACTGATGATGTGTGTGTGTAGGTTGCATGGGAAAATTAAGTCTGCTAAGCATATTATTAACTTTACAGCACCTGAGGTGGACGCTACTCTGGTAATACTGCACTGTGTATGTGTGTGTGTGTGTGTGCGTGCGTGTCTGCATGCGTGTGTGCGTGTGTGTGTGTGATCCACAGTGGTTGAGTCATTTTCATGGTCTGTATGAGCGTTTGTACTTGTTAAATGTAATGTGGCTGTAGCCACCACTCCTCACCCTTCACTCTCTCAATCAATAGTCCACCTGGACAACCGGCTAGCCTGTCACCAACTCATTACAGAGCTGTGCATGTGTAGTTGTGTGTGTGTGTGTTACTCACATGGTAAGATGATCTCCTCTCTCTGTCCAGCGGCTTGGTGACGAACATCTTGCCGGCGACAGGGTCGATACTGAACACCTCATTGGGTGGCTGGTCCGCTCCCACCCCTGTGATGCTGTATCGGATGGAGATGTTCCGGTCCTGGTCCGAACGGATCTGCAACAAGACACACAGACACAGAATGTCCGTTTTTACTCTGTGGTCTACTACTGTTTCTGAAATGGATTTCATCTTTCATAACACATTCAATCATTGAGTAATATGGGAGATTGGAGAAAAACCAAAGCCTTGACAGATCTGTTTGTTCCCTAGTGGTAGATGCTGATGATGCATACAACAATAATATCACACATTGATGGTACACACATAATCCAGCGTTTTCCACAATAGTAGCCAACCAGAAACCCCCAGGACAAAATGTTTTGCCAAAGGCGCTTTATCTAATGCCTTTATTCCAACCCAACTCAACAGCAACATTATTGAATACTTTATCGAATTTACCTCCCAGATTGGAATATGTGGTGTGGCATTGTTTAGAAGGACATGACTTTTCAATTTAAATGACTGAAAATGTATGAATTCAGTGTATTGTTTGTTGTTTTGGATATCGTTTAGGTCTAGGCCTATATGTTCAGTACTATTTTGTAATTAAGAGAACATGAAACTTTTTTAAACATTTAACCTGTCTCTTTTGAGATTAAAGTCCTATTTACAATTTTACAATTTTACTGCAAGATATTAATTACCACAATGATGTTTGTTCTTCAAATCATGTATTTATTCAAACAGAATAATGAAGT
Source organism: Oncorhynchus clarkii lewisi (assembly GCF_045791955.1). Classification (NCBI taxonomy): domain Eukaryota; kingdom Metazoa; phylum Chordata; class Actinopteri; order Salmoniformes; family Salmonidae; genus Oncorhynchus; species Oncorhynchus clarkii. Next base: position 56,171,322 of record NC_092162.1, on the reverse strand, counting down.
AAATAGCCAACATCATCTTCAAAAATAAATTAAAGGTTATATCTTAAGTATTATATCTTTCAGATTTTACATAGCCTAGATTAATAAAGAATTATCATTAGGTAGGGCCCTATGAAGTCTGTTTTATGTTTTGGCTGATCCCCCCCACACATGTTTTGGCTGATCCCACCCCATACACAAACAAATTTAATTTTCTCTATTTTATTTTTCACGGTGTCAGTTTTTCCAAAAATTTTCAGGTTTTTGCTCTCTCAAAAGCACACCTTCTAAATAGAAAAACAACACAATTGGATGTTTGAAGTCCACAACAATGCTTAAACGACATCAGGAGACCACCTCTGAGGTCCGGGAAAAATCAGAGAAATGTAGATTTTTGGTTGAAGTTACCCTTTAATTCAAGCGTGCACTTAGCAAGAAGCTGTTGTTTAGCAATGTTTTTGTAGCTCACGTGTGACGGTAGACTTTGCAAAATAAATACCCACTGGATTGATGAAAACAATCATGATATCATTCTGCCAGGTAAGCATAGGCTACTTTGTAGTTAACATTTAATTGAGACGGTTTTTGGGAAAGCCTTTCCATCTACCAGAAGACTGTTTTTATTAGCATCATCACTAACGGCTACACAAAGTGCAGCACACACAAACAGACAGGGACTTTCTCATTGCCTCTTCAGAATGTTGCAGAAAATATGAATCAGTGATGCATTCTGTTCACTTCCTTTCCCTATCATCGCTCGCTTTGTGACTGACAGGCACAAATTCTATCAATAGATTGCTAGAAGATGCATATCGTTCATTCTAGCAGGACAGGGCTCGACGGACTACCGAATAAAAATACATCAAAAATAAAATAGCCTAGTTAATATGAAGTGGAAAAAGTATCAGGCTGAAAATGAGTCTGTAACCGATGACCGGCGCTAATGGAAAACACTGCATAATCTCCTCCATGCCACTTCATCCATTGGTGTGATTGGTAAGGTGTTTATTCCAGGACTAGATCATCATATAGAAGCTGGGAGACCAATGATACTGTGGGCCAGAGCCAGGGGACAATCATCACATATTATATATTCATCATAAATGGACATATACGTGCACACACACACACACACACACACACACACACACACAAACAAACAAACACATCCATCATAGCTCGGCAGTCACAGCTATAGCAGTGGATTTTATTAGTGCTATAGAATGGTGCACAACCCAAGTATTTCAAACAGGAAATTCACTATTTCCCTTTCTTTCAAGGGATGGAAAAATAAATCAACATGCATTTGGCAAAGATAATTTTTCTTCTGCTTGACAATTGGAGATGTAAACAGCTCTTACAGGGACTGTGCTTAGAACACTGTCACAACATGAGCAAAAAAAGACAAATAAGAACATTTAAATGTCATCTTGTAAACACCATAACTAGGAAAGTGACAGCAAACAAATAAACCGTTCAGAGAAAAACAAAGATTAACCTAAGGAGAGAACAGCTGGAGTATTACACACGACTGTACAAACACACATGCACACAAACACATATTCACAGCTTTCAAGAGCAGAAGAGCTATTAAGTACATTAAGTACACTGCACAGAGTGTGATTTGGGCTGAAGTGCAGAGCAATTGGGCTTCATTTGTAGGGGTCCTTCCTTTAGCTCCCAAATAAGGTCCTAGCCAGCCCTCC